>NW_022263090.1:0-83736 GCF_002021735.2 Oncorhynchus kisutch
ATCTGTACCTTGAAGGGGTCAACATTGGACAATCCGCTCTTACACATTTCCAGTTATCCTGAGCTCAAACATGCTTTTGGTTACTAAATGGTCTGGTGTGGGCCTGAAGATCTGAGCTCAGTGCCAGGGTATGAGGGTCATTAGAGTACCTTGGGATAAGGAGAGTGACTGTACCCTGAGAATCACAGACCTGAGATTGAGGAGCCTCTGCTGGGTACAGATTCAGATTGATAACTCAGGAGATACGTTGCTGGCTCACCTGTCTCCCTGACTGTCACAGGTAATATGTCACTCATCTCACATCTATTACTGTAAAGAACTTATTAAGGGGCAGTCATACAGAGAACTGTGGTGGTATGTGACAGAAAAAAAACAAATCTAGTAGTATTCATATAAGAGGACATATATAGGAGGATAATAATGATTTGTTTCCTCTTTACTCTAGATGTTGTGTTGGAGATGGATCCTACATCTGTGTCAGAGGGGGAGAATGTCACACTGAGATGTAGAACCAAATGTACACTGGACCCCATCCCAGTCTACAGTTGGTATAAGAATGGACAGTCTATACCAAACAGCAACACCTCCTCTCCTGTCTATATCCTTTTCTCAGTCAGCAGTGAGGATGCAGGCAGATACTCCTGTTCTGTAGAAGGACATGAGGATCTCCCCTCTGCTGATGAGACTCTCACTGTCAGATGTGAGTAGATGGGTTTAAATATTTAGTTTGGTATATTAACATTGTAGTGACAGATATTAGCTTCACATGATACTTGAATAGAGAATCTTCAATAAGAGGGTGAATCTAAAAGTCATTGTGTGGAAAAGTACATTTGTGGAAAGTTAATAGAATATTTGCAACTAACCTAATTTGTACTCCTTCTAAATCCACTGTCTTTTACATCAGATGGACCAAGGAACACCTCAGTGTCAGTTAGTCCCTCTGGTGAAATAGTGGAGGGCAGTTCAGTGACTCTGACCTGCAGCAGTGATGCCAACCCACCTGTGGACAAATACACCTGGTACAAGAAGAACGTAACCTCACCAAAAGCATCAGGACAGAGTTACAGCATTACTTCTATCAGCTCTGAGGACAGAGGAGAATACTACTGTGAAGCTAGCAACATTAAAGGGACAGAGACTTCCATCCCTGTCCATATTAATGTCATGTGTAAGTATGTCATGTTCTGTCTATTTCTGGTGCTCTGTGATATGACTGTTTTAACAGATAAGCACTATAAACACATGTACACACGGATTTTGTGTTGTAGATATGTGGTGTTAGAGTAGGTGCCTAAGGTCATATAAGTAATGTGTTGTGCAATCTGTAGTGAATGCATTGTAATGTTTTAAAAATGGAATAATTGCCTTAATTTTACTGCCTACATTTTGCTAATGAGGATCCATAATAAATACAACTACAAACAGATATATGTTCTAACCTACTGACACCTAAACCCATGATCCTGCAGCAGTGTTTCCCTGGGTTCCTGTAATGGGGGTGGGGGCTGTCCTGACTGCTGGAGCTCTGCTCCTCACCATCTACTGCACTCTGAAGAGGTGAGGATTTTCATACCAGGGATAAATATGAAATGTTTATAAACCTCCAGTAGAGGTCAGTAGAGATTTTATCTCACTATGTTCCACTTTACAGGAGATCCACAGGAGGAAGTGACGCCACAGCAGACACACAGGTGATTATATCAGTAAACCTCCACCTCCACACCTGGTGACATTAATTTACTGTATCACAACAGTCTCTTTCACACTATTTTCACTGTTACCATGTTCTCTCTCCCTCTCTCTATTTCCCGCTCTCTCCAGAGTGTCCATCATGACCCTAACAGTGACACGTACACAGGTCTGAACATGAGGACCATGTCACCTGACTACGACACTCTGGCAGTACGTCTCTTATTATGTGTTTGTGTTTTATACAGTATTTGAATTTGTTCAGAGAAAATGAAAGAGAGAGTGGTGTCACAAAGTGCTCATGCATTTCTCTCTCTCTACTCCCTCCCTCCTTCCCTCCCTCCCTCCCTCCCTCCCTCTCATGCTCTCTCTTTGCCTCCCTCCCTCCCTCCCTCTCACACTCTCTCTTTGACTCTCTCGTTCTCTCCACAGAGTGTCCATCCTGACCCTAACAGTGACATGTGCACATCTATGAAGAAGAAGACCAGATCACCAGAGTGACACCCTGGGAGTAGGTATGTATGTATGTATGTATGTATGTATGTATGTATGTGTGTGTGCGTGTAAGTGTCCATAAACACTTCATGAAGTGCGGTGTAAAGTGTTCATTCAGTGTGTCTTCTTTCAGATTAAGGGACTCCCCTGTGACACAGACCCTCAGATAGATGCTGAGCCCTCCGATTATCAGAACTGAAGCAAACCACCACAGAACCTGGACAGTGACACAGACCCTCAGATAGATGTTGAGCCCTCCGATTATCAGAACTGAAGAGAACCACCACAGAACCTGGACTGAAGTCAACCAACACAGAACCTGGACTGTAGAGAACCATAACAGAACCTGGTCCGAAGAGAAGAGAACCCCCAATGTTTTTTCCTTGTAATGTTAATTAAATATATTGAAGATAAATAGGCTGGATTATACTTTTACTCTTTTATAATGGGACATTTCCCCCCAAAATGTCCAAAGTTATTCTCATGTAGTAATGAAAACAACAATGAAGGCGATGCGGGCACCAGCTGGAAAATGTGAAAAAGTTTGTGCAGGTCCTGTTCTGACTGGAGATGCGCAAATGTCTGCATACTTGATCTGCGGAAACAATTGGGAGGTGCTTGGGAAAGTTCGTCAGGCTCAGTAATTCCCCAAAAACTGAATTGTCAGCAAAAGTGAAATGGCCTACTTTTATGTGAAATAATGAGGACCCCAACTCAAACTGTTGTTAGAAAATAAAACTTGTTAGAAAATCATATGAATTTGACAAGTTGAAACAGCCTATACATAAAAGCAGGCAGCGTGCCTTAGTTTGAGGGCAGCGCGGATTAAGACATTAACCTTTTCACATGAGTTCCAATATCTCTAACGGTTGCCCCAGCATAAGTTTTTTATGCATGTGATGTCAGAATGCCCTCACTGTTCCAAAATGTCATTGTTACGCAACAGGACAGTTGAGCTAACGTAGGCTAATGCGATTAGCATGAGGTTGTAAATAACAAGAACATTTCCCAGGACATAGACATATCTGATATTGGCAGAAAGCTTACATTCTTGTTAATTTAACTTCACTGTACAATTTACAGTAGCTATTACAGAGAAATAATACCATGCTATTGTTTGAGGAGAGTGGACCATTTTGAACATGAATGTTATTAATAAACAAATTAGGCACATTTGGACAGTCTTGATACAACATTTGAACAGAAATGCAATGGTTCATTGGATCACTCTAAAACTTTGCACATACAATGCTGCCATCGAGGGGCTAAAAATCTAACCTGGGCTGGAATAATACATTATGGCCTTTCTCTTGCATATCAAAGATGAAGGTCCCAAAAAATTAAAAAGAACGGTTGATTTTTCCTTTGTATTATCTTTTACCAGATCAAATGTGTTATATTCTCCAACATTCCTTTCATATTTCCACAAACATCAAAGTGTTTCATTTCAAATGGTAATGTACCAAGAATATGCATATCCTTGCTTCAGGACCTGAGCTACAGGCAGTTAGATTTGGGTATGTCATTTTAGGCAAAAATTGAAGAAAAGGGGCAGATCCTTAAGAGGTTTTAAAATATGATGAAAAGAAACATGACTGTAAATAATTCATTACAAACTTTCAAACGAAATGTAACTTCTTGGCAGGGAAAAAACACATTTCAATAAAGGTGGGTTTTGACACTCTTAAGTAGGTGTCATAATCAGCCATAAAATAACACAATATATGTCACAGCAGGTGATGATAGGTCATGAGAATGTTATGACCATATTATGACAGGTTATGATAAGTTATGTCAGCTGTTATGACATATTGTGACATGGTCATGACAAAGTCATAGCGTGCTATGACACTGTGTCAAATAAATTGTTACCATTGGGGTCAATCCCATGTCAATTCAGAAAGTAAACCAAATTCCAATTCTACATTTTCACTCATTGAAAAGGTTTGAAGATAATTGGAATTAGAATTTCAATCTACTTCCTGAATTGAGTGGAATTGAAATGGAACAACTTGCTTGTGGTTGACATCATTCTTATTCAGCTCCTGATGTGCAGAAGTGTGAATGAAACCTCAGTGAGGTTTGAAATATAACTATTTAAAGTGAAGAGGAGACACTTAACAGAACACATCGGAATAACATTAGGATTTTTAAACTTTTAGAAATGTTTTTAGATTGTTAAACAGAGCAACGAAAAGATATGAATGAGACCATACCTGCTACAGACCAGAGAAAGACCATACCTGCTACAGACCAGAGAAAGACCATACCTGCTACAGACCAGAGAAAGACCATACCTGCTACAGACCAGAGAAAGACCATACCTGCTACAGACCAGAGAAAGACCATACCTGCTACAGACCAGAGAAAGACCATACCTGCTACAGACCAGAGAAAGACCATACCTGCTACAGACCAGAGAAAGACCACCAACACACTTCCTGCTGTTCTCAAGGCCATTGTTGTATCTCCCACCCTGCAGTCTTAGAAACATAAACAACAACTCACTCTATAGCTGGTGAATAACTCCACCTGAGACATTGAAGTATAACTTCTTAAGCTGGTGAATAATGTTGTGGAAAAAGCCCAACAGCCGGATCTTATACCCGGTCAGCAGTGAGGATGCAGTGATGCCAACCCACCTGTGGACAAATACAGCTGGTACAAGACGAATGTAATCTCAGCATAAGCATCAGGACAGAGTTACAGCATCACTAACATCATCTCTGAAAACAGAGGAGAATACTACTGTGAGGCCCAGAATGGAAGAGGATCTATGAACTCTACAGCTCTGATGATCATTGTAGCAGGTAAAGTTACATCTTCAATACTTCTATACAAAACTACAAGTTTCAAGCTGATCTTAATCATTGTGTTTTGACTGATTACACTTTGGTTCATAATTATGTGTTGGCTTGGATCCCTTGACAAGTAGTATAAGATCTCCAAGTAGTAACATGTATTGTGTTGATATTCTGAATTATGTTCGTTTTTACATTATAAGACATGCCATCGTCCATTTGATCTTTTAAGGAAACATACCTCAGTTCTGACTGCAGCTGTAGGAATCATAGTGGTTTTTCTGGTTCTCATCCTCTGTCTCTCTGGACTCATCTCTGGACTTCAATCCAACATGGCGTAGCAGTCAGACGTCTTTGTCCTGTCGTGTCCCTTGTATATATCGTTTTACATATTTTTCTTTGCATATCTTTTAAAATATTTTGCTAAACCTCAACATCTAAATACTCTCCTGCATCCCGCCTCACCCAATGTGGCGTGGATCTGCTTTTTTTTCTAAAGTATTTATATTTACTTTGGATCTGGAATCCCTCAACTGAAGCTAGCCAGCTAACTACCAGCTATCAGTCAGCAAACCATTGCCAGCGGTCATCAGCTAACCTTCAGCTCGGAAAGCTCTCGCCAGTTCGAACAACGTGACTCTAACCAGAGCATAACGGACCTCTTATTTTATCCCCGGATTCCTACCGCAAACTGAACATTTTCATCTGGATCTTCACAACTAGCTAACCACAATCCCGGTTGACTACTCCTGGCTAGCGTTTCCATCCCAGAGCAAGCACCAATTAGCTTGAAGCTAGCCCGGCCAGGGCTACTGTGCTACCACCGAAGCATACTCCTGAGCTACAATATCCGGACCCCTTCTACAGCCGGTACGGAGCATGGAACCCCGTAGGTCCCCTACAACTGGAATACTGACATAATCTGCCCGAGGACTACAACAGGTCCCTCAAGCGCGACGCCCGCTGAAGGCCCATTATGCTAACCAGCTAGGCCTGCTAGCTACCTAGAGCTACTTGGAACCCTACTAAGTCCACGACTGGTCTATCGACGTCACAGCATGAAGAGGCAAGAGTTAGCCCCTGCTAACTGCTTGCTTGCTAACCCGGTCTGCTAACTGCTAGCCCCGGCTAACCCGGCCTGCTAACTGCTAGCTTACCCCGGTCTACTAACAGCTAGCTTGCCGACTCCGGCCTGCTAACTGTTAGCTTGTTAGCATCGGCCTGCTAATCTGTCTGAATCGCCGTGTCCCCAGCAAGCCCAACCACTCACTGGACCCATATGTTCACTTGGCTACGCATGCCTCACTCTAATATCAATATGCCTCGTCCATTACTGTCCTGGTTGGTGATTACAGTCTTATTTCACTGTAGAGCCTCTAGCCCTGCTCAATATGCCTTAACCAACCATGCCTGAACCAACCATGTTGTTCCACCTGCGATGATCACCTGGTTTAAACATCTCTAGAGACTATATCTCTCTCATCATTACTCAATGCCTAGGTTTACCTCCAATGTACTCACCGCCTACCTTACCTTTGTCTGTACACTATGCCTTGAATCTATGTTATCGTGCCGAGAAACCTGCTCCTTTTACTCTCTGTTTCCGAACGTGCTAGACGGCCAGTTCGTATAGCCTTTAGCCGTACCCTTATCCTACATCCCCTCTGTTCCTCTGGTGATGTGGAGGTTAATCCAGGTCCTGCAGTGCCTAGCTCCACTCCCACCCCCCAGGTGCTCTCATTTGTTGACTTCTGTAAATGTAAAAGCCTTGGTTTCATGCATGTTAACATTAGAAGCCTACTCCCTAAGTTTGTTTTACTCACTGTTTTAGCACACTCTGCCAACCCAGATGTCTTAGCCGTGTCTGAATCTTGGTTTAGGAAAACCACCAAAAACCCTGAAATCTACATCGCTAACTATAACGTTTTCCGCCAGCATAGAACTGCCAAAGGGGGCGGTGTTGCAATCTACTGCAAAGATAGCCTGCAGAGTTCTGTATTACTATCTCAGTCTGTACCTAAACAATTTGAGCTTCTACTTCTAAAAATGCACCTTTACAGAAACAAGTCTCTCACTGCTACCGCTTGCTATAGACCTCCCTCTGCCCCCAGCTGTGCACTCGATACCATATGTGAATTGATTGCCCCACATCTATCTTCAGAGTTTGTGCTACTATATTATATAAAAAATACTCAAAAAATATTGTCTGTGACTATAACAGAACTGATGTTGCAGGCGAAAGCCTGAGAAAAATCCAATCCGGAAGTGCCTCGTGTTTTGAAAGCGCTGCGTTCCAATGCGTCCCTATTGAGCAGTGAATGGGCTATCAACCAGATTACTTTTTCTCCGTATTCCCCAAGGGGTCTACAGCATTGTGACGTAGTTTTACGCATTTATGTTGAAGAATACACGTAAGCGGCTACATTGCTCAAGTGGTCACCTGATGCTCCCAGAGAGATTCTCAAGTAAAATACAGAGGTAGCCATTATTCCAATCGGTCCTACTGAAAAACGAATTGTCCCGGTGGATATATTATCGAATAGATATTTGAAAAACACCTTGAGGATTGATTATAAACAATGTTTGCCATGTTTCTGTCGATATTATGGAGCAAATTTTTTATATTTTTCGGCGTTTTCGTGACTGCAATTTTCGGCGATTTCTCAGCCAACCGTGAAGAACAAATAGAGCTATTTCGCCTACAAAAATAATATTTTTGGAAAAAAGGAACATTGGCTATCTAACTGGGAGTCTCGTGAGTGAAAACATCCGAAGCTCATCAAAGGTAAACTATTTAATTTGATTGCTTTTCTGATTTCCGTGACCAAGTTACATGCTGCTAGCTGGACAAAATGCTATGCTAGGCTATCGATAAACTTACACAAATGCTTGTCTAGCTTTGGCTGTAAAGCATATTTTGAAAATCCGAGATGACAGGTGATTAACAAAAGGCTAAGCTGTGTCTCAATATATTTCACTTGTGATTTTCATGAATAGGAATATTTTCTAGGAATATTTATGTCCTTTGCGTTATGCTAATTAGTGTCAGTCGATGATTACGCTCCCTCATGCGGGGTGGGGAGTCACTAGAGGTTTAACACCCCGGCCATCCTACAATCTAAGCTTGTTGACCTCAATTTCACACAAATTATCAATGAACCTACCAGGTACAACCCCAAATCAGTAAACACGGGCACCCTCATAGATGTCATCCTAACTAACTCGCCATCCAAATACACCTCTGCTGTTTTCAATCAAGATCTCAAAGATCACTGCCTCATTGCCTGCATCCGTAATGGGTCTCAGACAGAACGACCACCCCTCATCACTGTCAAACGCTCCCTGAAACACTTCTGTGAGCAAGCCTTTCTAATCGACCTGGCCGGGGTAACCTGGAATGACATTAACGTCATCCCGTCAGTAGATGATGCCAAGCTATTCTTTAAAGTGCCTTCCTCACCATCTTAAATAAGCATGCCCCTCTTAAAAAATGTAGAACTAGGAATAGATATAGTCCTTGGTTCACTCCAGACCTGTCTGCCCTTGACCAGCACAAAAAAAATCCTGTGGCGTTCTGCATTAGCATCGAATAGCCCTCGTGATATGTAACTTTTCAGGGAAGTTATGAACAAATATACACAGGCAGTTAGAAAAGCTAAGGCAAGCTTTTCAAACAGAAATTTGCATCCTGTAGTACTAACTCAAAAAGGTTCTGGGACACTGTAAAGTCCATGGAGAATAAGAGCACCTCCTCCCAGCTGCCCACTGCTCTGAGGCTAGGAAACACTGTCACCACTGATAAATCCACTATAATTGAGAATTTCAAAAAGCATTTCTCTACGGCTGGCCATGCTTTCCACATGGCTACCCTTACCCTGGTCAACTGCCCGGCATCCTCCACAGCACCCCGCCAAAACCCCCACCATTTCTCCTTTACCCAAATCCAGATAGCTGATGTTCTAAAAGAGCTGCAATATCTGGACCAGCCGGGCTAGACAATCTGGACCCCTCTTTCTAAAAATGTATGCCGAAAATGTTGCAACCCATATTACTAGCCTGTTCAACCTCTCTTTCGTATCGTCTGAGATTCCCAAAGTTTGGAAAGCTGCCGCGGTCATCCCCCTCTTCAAAGGGGGTGACACTCTAGACCCAAACTGCTACAGACCTATATCTTACCCTGTCTTTCTAAGGTCTTCGAAAGCCAAGTTAACAAACAGATTACTGACCATTTCGAATCCCACCATACCTTCTCCGCTATGCAATCTGGTTTCAGAGCTGGTCATGGGTGCACCCCAGCCACGCTGAAGGCTCTAAATGACATCATAACCGCCATCGATAAGAGACATTACTGTGCAGCCGTATTCATCGACCTGGCCAAGGCTTTCGACTCTGTCAATCACAACATTCTTATTGGCAGACTTGACAGCCTTGGTTTCTCAAATGATTGCCTCGTCTGGTTTACCAACTACTTCTCTGATAGAGTTCAGTGTGCCAAATCGGAGGGCCTGTTGTCCGGACCTTTGACAGTTTCTATGGGTGTGCCAACAGGGTTCAATTCTCAGGCCGACTCTTTTCTCTGTATACATCAATGATGTTGCTCTTGCTGCTGGTGATTCTCTGATCCACCTCTACACAGACGACACCATTCTGTATACTTCTGGCCCCTCCTTGGACACTGTTAACTAACCTCCAGATGAGCTTCAATGCCATACAACTCTCCTTCCGTGGCCTCCAACTGCTCTTAAATGCAAGTTAAACTAAATGCATACTATTCAATCGATCACTGCCCGCACTGATCCTGGGTGTCTGGTGAGACTGTAACCTCTCCTTATAATGGATATGAATCCATTATATTTTCCTGTTGATAGATATATGGTTAGTACAAAGGCCTTCAAATTCAGAGAGCAAAGTTCAGAGCAGGTTAAAGTGAACCATTACCTTGCAGAATCCTTCACTAGTGTTGGATATATGCTTGGTGCACCAATGCTAACATAACCGTCCTTGGGAGCATTTCCACTGTCAACAGGCATTGCCTCCCTAGGAGTGTAGCCAATTTGGGAGACTCCAGTTCTGCCATTCTTGTAGTGCGATTTGGAACTGTAGGAAGAGATTGGGATGACACCCGACTGTTCAACAATGCTGGCTTGAGGCACCATCTTCAGTGCTTTCGTAGTGCTTCTGCTGAGAATTTGGGGCCAGTTGCTGCTGGGAAATTTGGGCTACATGCCAAAATTGCTGAGGAATGGGGTTGGGTTGCTGCTGGGCCATTTGAGCTGGATACCTCACTTGCTGAGGTTCGACGACCAGTTCCTTCTGCTGCTCGACTGCCAGTTCCTTCTGCTGCTCGACTGCCGGTTCCTTCTGCTGCTCGACTGCCAGTTCCTTCTGCTGCTCGACTGCCGGTTCCTTCTGCTGCTCGACTGCCAGTTCCTTCTGCTGCTCGACTGCCAGTTCCTTCTGCTGCTCGACTGCCAGTTCCTTCTGCTGCTCGACTGCCAGTTCCTTCTGCTGTTCGACTGCCAGTTCCTTCTGCTGCTCGACTGCCAGTTCCTTCTGCTGCTCGACTGCCGGTTCCTTCTGCTGCTCGACTGCCAGTTCCTTCTGCTGCTCGACTGTCAGTTCCTTCTGCTGCTGGGGAAATTGAGATGGATGCCACACGAGCGGAGGATGCTGGAGAATGGCGGCCAGATGATTCTCCTGATGGAGCATTTTAGCTCGATACCACATTTGCTGGGGCATGGCGGTCAGTTCCTTCTGTTGATGTTCAGTGGCCGGTTGCTTCTGCTGCAGGGGCATTTGAGCTGGATGCCACGATTGCTCGGACGTGGTGGGTGGTTGCTTCTGCTGCTGAGGTTCAGTGGCTGTTCGATTCTTGGACATTTGAGCTGGATGCCACACCTGCTGAGGTTGCTGAGCTATGGGGGCCAGTTGCTTCTGCTGGGGAAATTGAGCTGGATGCCAAACTTGCTGTGGCATGGCGGTCAGTTCCTTCTGCTGAGCTTCAGGGGCAGGTTGCTTCTGATGCAGGGGCATTTGAGAAAGATGCCACACTTTCTGGGGCACGGCGGTCGGTTGCTTCTGCAGTGTGTGAAATGGATTCCACACATGCTGGGGCATGGCAGTCGGTTGCTTCTGGGGCATTTGAGCTGGATGCCACACTTGCTGGGGCACGGCGGTCGGTTGCTTCTGCTGTAGGGGCATTTGAGAAGGATGCCACACTTGCTGGGGCATGGCAGTCGGTTTCTTCTGGGGCATTTGAGCTGGATGCCACACTTGCTGGGGCACGGTGGTCGGTTGCTTCTGTTGCAGGGGCATTAGAACTGTCTATCACAGTATAAAGAATACTGTTTTACATACGTCTTGTCAGTTCTCTGTTCTGCCCTGCGTGGTATTACAGTGAGCCCGTATATACGAAAGTTGCATTTGCCATTTATTACTTAGCTAACAAAAAATACATAGTATAAAATCGGTGACTCATTGTTATATTTATCCTGATACCAAATTCGAATTTACGCAACTCTAACAATGGTTGGTCAGGACCTCCAACAGCCGAAGCTAAGTAGTAACATTAACATGATGCCTTCTAATTGCAGTCGCTGTACTCATAATATACAGGAGAACGATCGCCTTACGGCGAGGATAGCTGTGCTACAAGCCCAGCTTCAGATGCAATCGTTAGGCAAGGGTAATTTCAGTGTAGGAAAGGATGAACACAGTCCTCGCAGCCGGACAACTTTCTCACGGATTCTGGAAGGAAATGCTGTAGGAATGCTCAACCGGTGTCGCTCATTCAGCCGACAGAAACTTTCAACCGGTTTTCCCCATTAAGCAGCAAGTCGGAGTCAGAGGCCGAGCCTTCTCGTGTCTCTACTCCTCCCGTTACGGAGTCTGAAGCTTCCCACCATTAGATTTGACAAATTGAAAACTCTAGTCATTGGCGACTCCATTACCCGCAGTATTAGACTTAAAACGAATCATCCAGCGATCATACACTGTTTACCAGGGGGCAGGGCTACCGACGTTAAGGCTAATCTGAAGATGGTGCTGGCTAAGCTAAAACTGGAGAGTGTAGAAAGTATAGAGATAGTGTTATCCACGTCGGCACCAACGTGGTGTTAGGATGAAACAGTCAGAGATCACCAAGCGCAACATAGCTTCGGTGTGTAAATCAGCTAGAAAGATGTGTCGGCATCAAGTAATTGTCTCTGGCACCCTCCCAGTTAGGGGGAGTGATGAGCTCTACAGCAGAGTCTCACAACTCAATCGCTGGTTGAAAACTTTTCTCTGCCCCTCCCAAAAGATAGAATTTGTAGATAATTGGCCCTCTTTCTGGGACTCCCACAAACAGGACCAAACCTGACCTGCTGAGGAGTGACGGACTCCATCCTAGCTGGAGGGGTACTCTCATCTTATCTACCAACATAGACAGGGCTCTAACTCCTCTAGCTCCACAATGAAATAGGGTGCAGGCCAGGCAGCAGTCTGTTAGCCAGCCTGCCAGCATAGTGGAGTCTGCCACTAGCACAGTCAGTGTAGTCAGCTCAGCTATCACCATTGAGACCGTGTCTGTGCCTCGACCTAGGTTGGGCAAAACTAAACATGGCGTTGTTCGCCTTAGCAATCTCACTAGGATAAAGACCTCCTCCATTCCTGTCATTATTGAAAGAGATCATGATACCTCACATCTCAAAATAGGGCTACTTAATGTTAGATCCCTTACTTCAAAGGCAATTCTAGTCAATGAACTAATCACTGATCATAATCTTGATGTGATTGGCCTGACTGAAACATGGCTTAAGCCTGATGAATTTACTGTGTTAAATGAGGCCTCACCTCCTGGCTACACTAGTGACCATATCCCCCGTGCATCCCGCAAAGGCGGAGGTGTTGCTAACATTTACGATAGCAAATTTCAATTTACAAAAAAAAAAGACGTTTTCGTCTTTTGAGCTTCTAGTCATGAAATCTATGCAGCCTACTCAATCACATTTTATAGCTACTGTTTACAGGCCTCCTGGGCAATATATAGCGTTTCTCATTGAGTTCCCTGAATTCCTATCGGACCTTGTAGTCATAGCAGATAATATTCTAATCTTTGGTGACTTTAATATTCACATGGAAAAGTCCACAGACCCACTCGAAAAGGCTTTCGGAGCCATCATCGACTCAGTGGGTTTTGTCCAACATGTCTCTGGACCCACTCACTGTCACAGTCATACTCTGGACCTAGTTTTGTCCCATGGAATAAATGTTGTGGATCTTAATGTTTTTCCTCATAATCCTGGACTATCGGACCACCATTTTATTACGTTTGCAATTGCAACAAATAATCTGCTCAGACCCCAACCAAGGAGCATCAAAGTCGTGCTATAAATTCACAGACAACACAAAGATTCCTTGATGTCCTTCCAGAATCCCTCTGTCTAACTGAGGAACTCAATTTAACCTGGCGCAATACCCTAGATGCAGTTGCACCCCTAAAAACTAAAAACATTTCTCATAAGAAACTAGCTCCCTGGTACACGGAAAATACCCGGGCTCTGAAGCAAGCTTCCAGAAAATTGGAACGGAAATGGCGCCACACCAAACTGGAACTCTTCCGACTAGCTTGGAAAGACAGTACCGAAGAGCCCTTACTGCTGCTCGATCATCCTATTTTTCTAACTTAATTGAGGAAAATAAGAACAATCCGAAATTCCTTTTTGATACTGTCGCAAAGCTAACTAAAAAGCAGCATTCCTCAAGAGAGGATGGCTTTCACTGTGCTTGGCCCTCCTATGTTGAACATAATAAATGGCTCTCTATCCACCGGATGTGTACCAAACTCACTAAAAGTGGCAGTAATAAAGCCTCTCTTGAAAAAGCCAAACCTTGACCCAGAAAATATAAAAAACTATCGGCCTATATCGAATCTTCCATTCCTCTCAAAAATATTAGAAAAGGCTGTTGCGCAACTCACTGCCTTCCTGAAGACAAACAATGTATACGAAATACTTCAGTCTGGTTTTAGACCCCATCATAGCACTGAGACTGCACTTGTGATGGTGGTAAATGACCTTTTAATGACATCAGACCGAGGCTCTGCATCTGTCCTCGTGCTCCTAGACCTCAGTGCTGCTTTTGATACCATCGGTCACCACATTCTTTTGGAGAGATTGGACAAGTTCTGCCCTGGTTTAGATCTTATCTGTCGGAAAGATATCAGTTTGTCTCTGTGAATGGTTTGTCCTCTGACAAATCAACTGTACATTTCGGTGTTCCTCAAGGTTCCGTTTTAGGACCACTATTGTTTTCGCTATATATTTTACCTCTTGGGGATGTCATTCGAAAACATAATGTTGTGCCTAATGGTTCCCAAGCGGGAACTACACCCCCCCCCCGTTCAACTCAAACGGTGGCGCAGGGAATGCAAAAATATTCTTAGAAATATTTAACCCCCACACATGAACAAGTCCAATACCTCAAATGAAAGATAAACACCTTGTTCATCTACCCAGTGTGACAGATTTTTTAAATGTTTTACGGCGAAAACACAGCATATATATATGTTAGACCACCACCAAAACAAAGAAAAAACGTAGCCATTTTGTCCAACAAAAGATACAATGACAAAAGCAGGATTAAAAGAAAAATCAT
Source organism: Oncorhynchus kisutch (assembly GCF_002021735.2). Taxonomy (NCBI): domain Eukaryota; kingdom Metazoa; phylum Chordata; class Actinopteri; order Salmoniformes; family Salmonidae; genus Oncorhynchus; species Oncorhynchus kisutch. The sequence continues at coordinate 14,625 of NW_022263090.1, forward strand.
TCACTAACCTTTTGAAAATCTTCATCAGATGACAGTAATATGACATGTTACACAGTACATTTATGTTTTGTTCGATAATATGCATTTTATATCCATAAATCTCGGTTTACATTGACGCCATGTTCAGAAAATTCTCCAAAATGCCCGGAGAAATTATATAAAGCTACGCCAGATAACGCCAGATAACAGAAATACTCATCATAAACTTTGACTAAAGATACATGTTCTACATATAGTTAGAAAGATACACTTGTTCTTAATGCAACCGCTGTGTCACATTTTTTTTTTTACGTTACGGAATTAGTTTACTATGCAATAATCTGAGACAGCGCTCAGACGTAACAATATTTCTCCGCTATGTTGGAGTCAACAGAAATACAAAATTACAACATAAATATTCCCTTACCTTTGATGGTCTTCGATCAGAATGTAGTGGAAGGAGTCATACTTACCCAATACATCGTTTTGTTTCATAATGTTCAATTCTAGTGTCCATGTAGTAGCATATGCTACCACTTTCAGCTCAAATGCCCAAAAAATGACTTCTGGTCCAGAATAATTGCGCATCAAAACTTCCAAATTACATATTACAGGTCGACGAAACTGGTCAAACTAAGTGCAGAATCAAGCTTCAGGATGTTATAAACGTACAAAACGAATGGCATTCCAACCAGACAATCCTAGTTCATCTGGGGCTGACTGGAACAAAGGAAGCTCTCTGTCCAAAGCGTACCTTCACGCACATGAAAATCCTTGCGACACCTACAGTTTTTCACCCCATTGGGTCAAAGTTCACAGCATATGCACCATTAAATGCTCTACTGAATGAGGACATCTAGTGGAAGACATAGGAAGTGTTTCCAGATCCATAACTGGTTGGGAAGGGAGGGGGCGATGACATCAAAGTTGCCCCAACTTTCAGGATTCCAAAACTAGTTTGGAAGATTGCCTGCCCTGTGAGTTCTGTTATACTCACAGACATAATTCAAACGGTTTTAGAAGCTTCAGTGTTTTCTATCCAATAATAATAATAATATACATATATTAGCAATTTAGGACAGATTTTTATGCAGTTTACTATGGGCACGCAATTCATCCAAAGGGGAAATACCGCCCCCTATCCTTAAGTCATTTAACTTTCACTGCTATGCGGATGACACACAGCTGTACATTTCAATGAAACATGGTGAAGCCCCAAAATTGCCCTCGCTAGAAGCATGTGTTTCAGACATAAGGAAGTGGATGGCTACAAACGTTCTACTTTTAAACTCGGACAAAACAGAGATGCTTGTTCTTAGTCCCAAGAAACAAAGAGATCTTCTGTTGAATCTGACAATTAATCTTAATGGTTGTACAGTCGTCTCAAATAAAACTGTGAAGGACCTCGGCGTTACTCTGGACCCTGATCTCTCTTTTGAAGAACATATCAAGACCATTTCAAGGACAGCTTTTTTCCATCTACGTAACATTGCAAAAATCAGAAACTTTCTGTCCAAAAATGATGCAGAAAAATTAATCCATGCTTTTGTCACTTCTAGGTTAGACTACTGCAATGCTCTACTCCCCGGATACCCAGATAAAGCATTAAATAAACTTCAGTTAGTGCTAAATACGGCTGCTAGAATCCTGACTAGAACCAAAAAATGTGATCATATTACTCCAGTGCTAGCCTCCCTACACTGGCTTCCTGTCAAAGCAAGGGCTGATTTCAAGGTTTTACTGCTAACCTACAAAGCATTACATGGGCTTGCTCCTACCTATCTCTCTGATTTGGTCCTGCCGTACATACCTACACGTACGCTACGGTCATAAGACGCAGGCCTCCTAATTGTCCCTAGAATTTCTAAGCAAACAGCTGGAGGCAGGGCTTTCTCCTATAGAGCTCCATTTTTATGGAACGGTCTGCCTACCCATGTCAGAGACCCAAACTCGGTCTCAACCTTTAAGTCTTTACTGAAGACTCATCTCTTCAGTGGGTCATATGATTGAATGTAGTCTGGCCCAGGAGTGGGAAGGTGAACGGAAAGGCTCTGGAGCAACGAACCGCCCTTGCTGTCTCTGCCTGGCCGGTTCCCCTCTTTCCACTGCAATTCTCTGCCTCTAACCCTATTACAGGGGCTGAGTCACTGGCTTACTGGGGCTCTCTCATACAGGTCCCTGGGAGGGGTGCGTCACCTGAGTGGGTTGAGTCACTGATGTGATCATCCTGTCTGGGTTGGCGCCCCCCCCCCCCCCCCCCCTTGGGTTGTGCCGTGGCGGAGATCTTTGTGGGCTATACTCAGCCTTGTCTCAGGATGGTAAGTTGGTGGTTAAAGATATCCCTCTAGTGGTGTGGGGGCTGTGCTTTGGCAAAGTGGGTGGGGTTATATCCTTCCTGTTTGGCCCTGTCCGGGGGGAGTCCTCGGATGGGGCCACAGTGTCTCCTGACCCCTCCTGTCTCAGCCTCCAGTATTTATGCTGCAGTAGTTTGTGTCGGGGGGCTAGGGTCAGTTTGTTATATCTGGAGTACTTCTCCTATCCTATTCGGTGTCCTGTGTGAATTTAAGTGTGCTCTCTCTAATTCTCTCTTTCTCTCTTTCTTTCTCTCTCTCGGAGGACCTGAGCCCTAGGACCATGCCTCAGGACTACCTGACATGATGACTCCTTGCTGTCCCCAGTCCACCTGGCCGTGGTGCTGTTCCAGTTTCAACTGTTCTGCCTTGTTATTATTGGACCATGCTGGTCATTTATGAACATTTGAACATCTTGGGCATGTTCTGTTATAATCTCCACCCGGCGAAGCCAGAAGAGGACTGGCCACCCCAAATAGCCTGGTTCCTCTCTAGGTTTCTTCCTAGGTTTTGGCCTTTCTAGGGAGTTTTTCCTAGCCACCGTGCTTCTACACCTGCATTGCTTGCTGTTTGGGGTTTTAGGCTGGGTTTCTGTATAGCACTTTGAGATATCAGCTGATGTACAAAGGGCTATATAAATACATTTGATTTGATTAATAAAATCTTGGAAACACCTGTTCACACTATGAGGATTATAAACATGTCCAGACATAGAGAACGATCACATCAAGAAGGTGTAACAGTGATGAATGGCTATTCAATGTACAACAGTAGTCTTCTGTAACAAGCAATATGTATTAATCAAATCAAATGTACGAAGGGCTATATAAATACATCAGCTGATATCTCAAAGTGCTGTACAGAAACCCAGCCTAAAACCCCAAACAGCAAGCAATGCAGGTGTAGAAGCACGTATTCAAGTATTAAATGTGTTTCCATACATCCATGACTGAATGGTTTCACAAACACCTTTAAAGGTTTTGTAAGTAAGTTGTAACAGGCCTCATTCAGCAGTCTGAATTAACCTAGACACCAAAACATCCATGTTTAGAGAAGCTTGGAGATTATTCCACAAGGGGCAAAGAGCTGATTTACTGAACTCTGTACAGACCAAAGGAATTTCCAGAGTTAGCAATCCATGAGACTGTGTATGATAACCCTGACTCGTACATCTAATGGTTATTGTAGATGTTAGCTACAGAGGGAGTTTACAGTATGTAAAAGAGCTTTATAAAGGCAAAGAGAGCAATGAATTGACCTACGTGACCTGAAAGAGGGTCAGCCTACTTTATGATAGAGAATGCAGGGATGTGTACTGAACCTGAACCCATAATAAAACAAAGTGCTCTAGGCTTTAATGAAGTGGCAGCTGCATTCATATAGATGATTTTGCAATAGTCTAGGATCAGTAAGAACATTGCTTGAATTATCTGGTTTGTACTATTTTAAGCGAGAGGCCAGACCTATTTCTATAGAAGAAGCCCCTTTTATTTTCAGCATCTTAATTAATTCATCAATATGTTTTTCAAAAAGACAACTTAACGTATATACTGATACACCGTACCAGGTACGTACACTTCAATCATTAGAATCATTTTTGTGTACTCTAGAAAACACTTAGTTTTCCATGAATTAAATAATAATTTAAGGTCAATAAAGGTGTTCCGCAAAATAATGAAAGCCTAATGTAGATCAGATAGAGCCTGATCAGCAGTGCGGGGCAATTGAGTACACAACGGTATCATCTGCATACAGGTGCAGGTAAAACTGTCATATCTATATATTTCTGACAAAACATTAATACAATAGTTGTTTAGACATTCTAACATATAACACAATATCTAGATACTAAAAAAATGTATATGCAACATTTGAACAATTGACCCCCCCCCTCGGGTGATGTATACAACTTCACGATACATTGGCTATTTTAGTGTTCCTTTTGTCTTTTTTACATGTAATCTAAGGTCTTCACAACCAAATGCATACAACTGTTTCCATTCCCCCATGGCTATATAAACTGAACTCTAGGTTTCATTTGCATGATATAGAATTGAAAGTTTCTACCATGCCTCTCTGCAGATCCTCTCAAGCTCTGTCAGGTTGGATGTGGAGCTTTGCTGGACAGCTATTTTCAGGTCTCTCCAGAGATGTTTGATCGGGTTTAGGCCCGGGCTATGGCTGGGCCACTCAATGGTGCCCTGATTGGTGGAGCGCTGCAGAGATGGGACTCTAGAGCTCTGTCAGTGACAATCGGGTACTTGATCACCTCCCTGACCAAGGCCCTTCTCCCCCGATTGCTCAGTTTGGCCCGGCGGCCAGCTCTAGGAAGAGTCTTAGTGGTTCCAAAGCTCTTCCATTTATAAACGATGGAAGCCACTGTGTTCTTAGGGACCTTCAATGCTTCAGACATTTCTTAGTACACTTCCCCAGAGCTCTTAATCAGGGATTTGTCTGACAGTCTCACTGTATACAATGCATGCCTACATCTAAAGTATGAATATATGAGGAATGTCTGACAACTCACCCCATCACAAATGCTCTTATGTAGACCCAAGCTTTATTTTGAATCAGTAGCAAAGGTAAAAGATGAGAAAACCAAAGAATTAACTCAACAGTAGTCATTTTTACTACGGACTGCAAGCAATGGACATGAAACATTTCAAAGAGACAAGGCATTTTTTAAAGTAAAATTGTTTATTGATTCCATCCCACTAGAGTAGCAAGAGCACCAGCAACTTCCTGGTCTAAAAAGCAGAAAGAAATGCAAACAATGTCAGCAACACAGAATGTTAAGTAATTAATGTCAAAAACAATACTCACCATTAGAGCTTCTAGAGGATGAATCCATTATATTTTCCTGTTGATAGATATATGGTTAGTACAAAGGCCTTCAAATTCAGAGAGCAAAGTTCAGAGCAGGTTAAAGTGAACCATTACCTTGCAGAATCCTTCACTAGTGTTGGATATATGCTTGGTGCGCCAATGCTAACATTCCCGTCCTTGGGAGCATTTCCACTGTCAACAGGCATGGCCTCTCTAGGAGTGTAGCCGATTTGGGAGACTCCAGTTCTGCCATTCTTGTAGTGCGATTTGGAACTGTAGGAAGAGATTGGGATGACACCCGACTGTTCAACAATGCTGGCTTGAGAACTACCAGAGGCACCATCTTCAGTGCTTTCGTAGTGCTTCTGCTGAGAATTTGGGGCCAGTTGCTGCTGGGAAATTTGGGCTACATGCCAAAATTGCTGAGGAATGGGGTTGGGTTGCTGCTGGGCCAATTGAGCTGGATACCTCACTTGCTGAGGTTCGACGGCGAGTTCCTTCTGCTGCTCGACGGCGAGTTCCTTCTGCTGCTCGACTGCCAGTTCCTTCTGCTGCTCGACTGCCAGTTCCTTCTGCTGCTCGACTGCCAGTTCCTTCTGCTGCTCGACTGCCAGTTCCTTCTGCTGGGGAAATTGAGATGGATGCCACACGAGCGGAGGCTGCTGGAGAATGGCGGCCAGATGATTCTCCTGTTGGAGCATTTTAGCTCGATACCACATTTGCTGGGGCATGGCGGTCAGTTCCTTCTGTTGAGGTTCAGTGGCCGGTTGCTTCTGCTGCAGGGGCATTTGAGCTGGATGCCACACTTGCTCGGACGTGGTGGGTGGTTGCTTCTGCTGCGGAGGTTCAGTAGCTGTTCGATTCTTGGACATTTGAGCTGGATGCCACACCTGCCGAGGTTGCTGGGCTATGGTGGTTGGTTCCTTCTGCAGTAGAGGCATAGCGGCCAGTTGCTTCTGCTGGGGAAACTGAGCAGGATGCCACCCCAGCTGGGGCACGGCGGTCGGTTGCTTCTGCTGCAGGGGCATTTGAGCAGGATGCCACACTTGCTGGGGCACGGCGGTCGGTTGCTTCTGCAGTGTGTGAGATGGATTCCACACTTGCTGGGGCATGGCAGTCGGTTGCTTTTGCAGCATTTGATTTGGATGCCACACTTGCTGGGACACAGCGGTCGGTTGCTTCTGCTGCTGGGCCATTTGAGCTGGATACCTCACTTGCTCGACCGCCAGTTCCTTCTGCTGCTCGACCGCCAGTTCCTTCTGCTGCTCGACCGCCAGTTCCTTCTGCTGCTCGACCGCCAGTTCCTTCTGCTGCTCGACCGCCAGTTCCTTCTGCTGCTCGACCGCCAGTTCCTTCTGCTGCTCGACCGCCAGTTCCTTCTGCTGCTCGACCGCCAGTTCCTTCTGCTGCTCGACCGCCAGTTCCTTCTGCTGCTCGACCGCCAGTTCCTTCTGCTGCTCGACCGCCAGTTCCTTCTGCTGCTCGACCGCCAGTTCCTTCTGCTGCTCGACCGCCAGTTCCTTCTGCTGCTCGACCGCCAGTTCCTTCTGCTGCTCGACCGCCAGTTCCTTCTGCTGCTCGACCGCCAGTTCCTTCTGCTGCTCGACCGCCAGTTCCTTCTGCTGCTCGACTGCCAGTTCCTTCTGCTGCTCGACTGCCAGTTCCTTCTGCTGCTCGACTGCCAGTTCCTTCTGCTGCTGGGGAAATTGAGATGGATGCCACACGAGCGGAGGCTGCTGGAGAATGGCAGCCAGATGATTCTCCTGTTGGAGCATTTTAGCTCGATACCACATTTGCTGGGGCATGGCGGTCTGTTCCTTCTGTTGAGGTTCAGTGGCCGGTTGCTTCTGCTGCAGGGGCATTTGAGCTGGATGCCACGATTGCTCGGACATGGTGGGTGGTTGCTTCTGCTGCTGAGGTTCAGTGGCTGTTCGATTCTTGGACATTTGAACTGGATGCCACACCTGCTGAGGTTGCTGGGCTATGGTGGTTGGTTCCTTCTGCAGTAGAGGCATGGCGGCCAGTTGCTTCTGCTGGGGAAACTGAGCAGGATGCCACCCCAGCTGGGGCACGGCGGTCGGTTGCTTCTGCTGCAGGGGCATTTGAGCAGGATGCCTCAATTGCTGGGGCACAGCGGTCGGTTGCTTTTGCAGCATTTGATTTGGATGCCACACTTGCTGGGGCACAGCGGTTGTTTGCAGGGGCATTTGAGAAGGATGCCACACTAGCTGGGGCACGGCGGTCGGTTGCTTCTGCTGCAGGGGCATTAGAGCAGGATGCCACACTTGCTGGGTCACGGCGGTCGGTTGCTTCTGCTGCAGGGGCATTTGAGCAGGATGCCACACTTGCTGGGGCACAACGGTCGGTTGCTTTTGCAGCATTTGATTTGGATGCCACACTTGCTGGGGCACAGCGGTCGGTTGCAGGGGCATTTGAGAAGGATGCCACACTTGCTGGGGCACAGCGGTCGGTTGCTTCTGCTGCAGGGGCATTAGAGCAGGATGCCACACTTGCTGGGGCACAGCGGTCGGTTGCTTTTGCAGCATTTGATTTGGATGCCACACTTGCTGGGGCACAGCGGTCGGTTGCAGGGGCATTTGAGAAGGATGCCACACTTGCTGGGGCACGGCGGTCGGTTGCTTCTGCTGCAGTGGCATTTGAGCAGGATGCCAAACTTGCTGGGGCATGGCAGTCGGTTGCTTCTGGGGCGTTTGAGCTGGATGCCACACTTGCTGGGGCACGGCGGTCGGTTGCTTCTGCTGCAGGGGCATTTGAGCTTGAAGCCACACTTGCTGGGGCACGGCGGTCGGTTGCTTCTGCTGCAGGGGCATTTGAACTGGATGCCACACTTGCTGGGGCACGGCGGTCGGTTGCTTCTGCTGCAGGGGCATTTGAGGAGGATACCACACTTGCTGGGGCACAGCGGTCGGTTGCTTTTGCAGCATTTGATTTGGATGCCACACTTCCTGGGGCACAGCGGTTGTTTGCAGGGGCATTTGAGAAGGATGCCACACTTGCTGGGGCACGGCGGTCGGTTGCTTCTGCTGCAGGGGCATTAGAGCAGGATGCCACACTTGCTGGGGCACAGCGGTCGGTTGCTTCTGCTGCAGGGGCATTAGAGCAGGATGCCACACTTGCTTGGGCACAGCGGTCGGTTGCTTTTGCAGCATTTGAGCTGGATGCCACACTTGCTGGGGCACGGCGGTCGGTTGCTTCTGCTGCAGGGGCATTTGAGGAGGATACCACACTTGCTGGGGCACAGCAGTCGGTTGCTTCTGCTGCAGGGTCATTTGAGCTTGATGCCACACTTGCTGGGGCACGGCGGTCGGTTGCTTCTGCTGCACGGGCATTTGAACTGGATGCCACACTTGCTGGGGCATGGCGGTCGGTTGCTTATACGTCAGCATGTGAGCTTGATGCCACACTTGCTGGGGCACAGTTGTCGGTTGCCTCTGCGGCTGAGCTTCTGCGGCTGGTTGCTTCTGATGCAGGGGCATTTGAACTGGATTCCACACTTGCTGAGGTTGCTGGGACATGGGGGCCAGTTCCTTCCACCCGATGGCGGCCGGATGTTTCTGTTGCGCTTGCATTTGAGATTTTGGAGACTTGTAATTGCCATATCCTAGAGACCGAAGTGATCCTGCATAGAGCCATGCTGCATTAGAATCCAGTGCAGGAGACCAATCACCTAGGTACAAAATATAAACTGTAAAATGTCAGCATTTGAAGGTTATGGAACTGCGTAGCTGTTATTTGAAATGAACTCACCTTCTGATGTAGAAGACATTATCCCTCCAATTAGCAGGCAACAAAGCCAAGAAACTCTTAAGGAAAAAGAATGTATGTCATAAACATAGCTACCTGTAACACCTGAAGGACAAGGGAAACAAACTAAATCAATACTTAAAAACATACCTGAAAGCGATTCCAATCATCACAGCCATTTTGCCCTCAACTTCACCAGTATTCAGAACTAATGGTAGGCATACATCCTACCAGAATACCCCTTTTACTATATTTGCCAGATGTTTGGTTGCTCCTTTTAAAGGAATTCCAGACCCTTCTAATGACGTTGGCTAATTAAGGACAGCTGTCAGCCACTGAACTACATTCAATTTCTATTTCCAAATTGACCCCTAAATCCTACACCTTGATCTAAACACAAGGATTTAATTGGGATAAGCAATATGGCCACAATTGCATCCAGCCTATCAGAAGACAAGGTGAAGCAATTAACATATTGCATTACCCTATCTGATCATTTCAAATGCCCCTAAATGACTAAGTGGTAGGTGTAGGAGCTAGGGGTTGATTTGGAATACAGAAATTTACTCAGGTCTGGTTGATTCTCTAATTGAGATCCTGACAGGTTTGACAGCCCTTACTCTAAAGCACGCGTCAAACTCATTACACGGAGGGCCGAGTGTTTGCGGATTTTCACTCCTTCCTTGTACTTGATGGCTGAATTAAGTCCACTAATTACTCCCCTCACCTACAGTAGTTGTCTTGGTCTTAAATGAAAGGAAAAAACAAAAACCTACAGACACTAGGCCCTCCATGGAATGAGTTTGACACCCCTGCTCTAAAGTAGGAAACACATTTTGTCTTGGCACTTCATTGATCGGTTTAAATTATTGCTTGTACAAAATTCACTTGGTTCATTTGAAGATTAGAGGCAGAATGAGCAGTTAGGCACCATTATTTTACACATGCCTTCTTTAAAACCGTGTGTTTCATTCAGCATAGCAACATTAGATGGATAACAGTTTCATTTGCACAAAGTGCAACATCTTAGACAAATTCTGATTTCAGACAGACACCAATTAAACACTCATGTTATGCTTTTGATGATCTGAGTCTTTAATTTTTCAGAGGCAAACATACAGTAGGGCTCGTTTGAGTGGTAAGGCTAAAGCAACTGACTGTAGACCAAAGTCAAGAAGTAAAGTCAGGAGAGGTGCATCTGCGACAACCGAAAGTCGGATACTAACTTCATTTTCCAACAGCAAGGCTCAGATCTCCATGGCAGTGTTGCCATTGTTTATAAAAGGTTTACTTTATCATGTAAAACTGTGCTTTGACATATGCATTGACGGGTCTTAGATTTTTAGACTGGCTATCTCTAAAATGCTTTGTGACTACTGCTGATGCAAAAAAGGGCTTTTAAGAAATACATATGGTTGATTGACAGATTTGTATTATTATAAAAATAATATAACAATATTATTATCATCATAATATTTATTATTATTATGTTACAGGTGAGACATACCCAGAAATGTCAACATCTTGGCAAGTGCTCAAATCTGTACAGCAGCCCCAGACAATCATGTACAGTAGCTCCAACTTACAAGAATGGGTTTACAAGGCAGTGATGAAAAAAGTTTATATGAGCGCTAATTAAAACATACAATGATATATATGTGATACAATTACCCATTCAAAACTGTTGTTACAAAATCACTTCTCATTGTGTTCATTTCAAGGTTTCACAAACATAAAACAACTATCTAGTTAATGTTTCTCGGACTAATACACTGTTGAGTTTCCTATTTACTAAAGAACAGTCATTAAGACAAAACACAAAGAGTTGTAATATAATCTGTATACATGTCATTCTATACTGAAGACAGGTACATTCTGAAAGATTTTTGATGTTAATGTGATAACACATTCTTTATTCATCTCTCAATTTAGGATATCATTTATTTGTTACGTTACTGAAATTGTATTATTTATGTTGTCTCATACCATGACAATACACTACCAAACAATTCAAGCAGATGTGGAATTAACCCCATAACAGTTGTGTGTCTTTTTGGATCAAGAATTGATCAAGAATACCAATAGGCTTGATCAGATCCTCTTTCCTATGCAGGCACCATATAATGCACAGCCACATGCAAATCCATGAACTCCACCAATAGAACATTGAAAACCTTAACATGACAACTGGCAATGTCATTATTATTGTCACCATCCATCAATTGTTGAATTGTGTTATTTTTCTTTGTAAATGCACTGAGCCTCCAAGGGCTGGAGCCAATCAACGTAGTAAATTAAAAAAGACCCAAATAAAACGTATGTGAAAAGATTTGGTCAAAGTATAAAACGTTGCTGTTTTGTTTTGTTACAGCAACCAAGTTTTCCTAACTTTTGCCATAACTAGTCATCCTTACATCCTGAATGAATATGGGCTCCCAAATATGCACCTGGGAACACATGGGAGGGGTGGGACCACATGCACTTTTTTAGTAATTGAGCCTAGAACATCATTTCTATATTGTAATTAAAATCATTGACCCATAAGAGAACACATGACCAAAGCAAAGCGTGAGCCATATATAATTAAAACAACATTATTCTTAATGAGAAATATAATCTAATAAACAAATGTTTGCATAACGAAAGACATGAAAACTGTCTCCAACAATGTATTTAGCGATGTATAAAACGTTCATATTGGCAGTAAGGTCATTGAGAATAGCTATAGACAGTAGTTCTTGTGGGAGGTTTAGGGATAAATATAGTGAAGGATCATGAATGTTAAAGATTTGTTCACCTTGGGGATTTTGAAAGAGGGGGATTAGAACCCCAAAGTAATAGTGATAAGAAAGATCATAAAGGTCATTTCAGGTCACAACTTGCAGACTTGTTTATGTGTTGCTGTGCGTTTTGTTGCCAACCTATTTTGCTACCTGACAACTTTACGCTTTTTACTTTTTAATTACCGTTTATATTTTTGTTTTTTCCCTCAACTTTTTCACTCCGGAAGCTTTATCTGGACATGGTTCGTCAGGACCTCCAACAGCCGAAGCTAAGTAGTAACATTAACATGATGCCTTCTAATTGCAGTCGCTGTATTCATAATATACAGGAGAACGATCGCCTTACGGCGAGGATAGCTGTGCTACAAGCCCAGCTTCAGACGCAATCGTTAGGCAAGGGTAATTTCAGTGTAGGAAAGGATGAACACAGTCCTTGCAGCCTGACAACTTTCTCACTTTCTGGAAGGAAATGTTGTAGGAATGCTCAACCGGTGTCGCTCATTCAGCGACAGAAACTTTCAACCGGTTTTCCCCATTAAGCAGCAAGTCGGAGTCAGAGGCCAAGCCTTCTCATGTCTCTACTCCTCCCGTTACGGGGTCTGAGACTCCGAAGCTTCCCACCATTAGCTCTGACAAATTGAAAACTCTAGTCATTGGCGACTCCATTACCCGCAGTATTAGACTTAAAACGAATCATCCAGCGATCATACACTGTTTACCAGGGGGCAGGGCTACCGACGTTAAGGCTAATCTGAAGATGGTGCTGGCTAAAGCTAAAACTGGAGAGTGTAGAAAGTATAGAGATATTGTTATCCACGTCGGCACCAACGTGGTGTTAGGATGAAACAGTCAGAGATCACCAAGTGCAACATAGCTTTGGTGTGTAAATCAGCTAGAAAGATGTGTCGGCATCGAGTAATTGTCTCTGGCCCCCTCCCAGTTAGGGGGAGTGATGAGCTCTACAGCAGAGTCTCACAACTCAATCGCTGGTTGAAAACTTTTCTCTGCCCCTCCCAAAAGATACAATTTGTAGATAATTGGCCCTCTTTCTGGGACTCACCCACAAACAGGACCAAGCCTGACCTGCTGAGGAGTGACGGACTCCATCCTAGCTGGAGGGGTGCTCTCATCTTATCTACCAACATAGACAGGGCTCTAACTCCTCTAGCTCCACAATGAAATAGGGTGCAGGCCAGGCAGCAGGCTGTTAGCCAGCCTGCCAGCATAGTGGAGTCTGCCACTAGCATAGTCAGTGTAGTCAGCTCAGCTATCACCATTGAGACCGTGTCTGTGCCTCGACCTAGGTTGGGCAAAACTAAACATGGTGTTGTTCGCCTTAGCAATCTCACTAGGATAAAGACCTCCTCCATTCCTGTCATTATTGAAAGAGATCATGATACCTCACATCTCAAAATAGGGCTACTTAATGTTAGATCCCTTACTTCAAAGGCAATTCTAGTCAATGAACTAATCACTGATCATAATCTTGATGTGATTGGCCTGACTGAAACATGGCTTAAGCCTGATGAATTTACTGTGTTAAATGAGGCCTCACCTCCTGGCTACACTAGTGACCATATCCCCCGTGCATCCCGCAAAGGCGGAGGTGTTGCTAACATTTACGATAGCAAATTTCAATTTACAAAGCCCTTACTGCTGCTCGATCATCCTATTTTTCTAACTTAATTGAGGAAAATAAGAACAATCCGAAATTCCTTTTTGATACTGTCGCAAAGCTAACTAAAAAGCAGCATTCCCCAAGAGAGGATGGCTTTCACTTTAGCAGTGATAAATTCATGAACTTCTTTGAGGAAAAGATCATGATTATTAGAAAGAAAATTACGGACTCCTCTTTAAATCTGCGTATTCCTTCAGAGCTCAGTTGTCCTGAGTCTGCACAACTCTGCCAGGACCTAGGATCAAGAGAGACGCTCAAGTGTTTTAGTACTATTTCTCTTGACACAATGATGAAAATAATCATGGCCTCTAAACCTTCAAGCTGCATACTGGACCCTATTCCAAGTAAACTACTGAAAGAGCTGCTTCCTGTGCTTGGCCCTCCTATGTTGAACATAATAATTGGCTCTCTATCCACCGGATGTGTGGTAGATTACATACACTAATTTGACTGTGCCTTTAAACAGCTTGGAAAATTACACAATTTCAGATGTCATGGCTTTATAAGCTTCCGATAGGCTAATTGACATCATTTGAGTCAATTGGAGGTGTACCTGTGGATGTATTTCAAGGCCTACCTTCAAACTCAGTGCCCCTTTGCTTGACATCATGGGAAAATCAAAATAAATCAGCCAAGACCTCAGATAAAGATTGTAGACCTCCACAAGTTTGGTTAATCCTTGGGAGCAATTTCCAAACACCTGAAGGTACCACGTTCATCTGTACAAACAATAGTATTCAAGTATAAACACCATGGAACCACGCAGCCTTCATAAGGCTCAGGAAGCAGATGCGTTCTGTCTCCTAGAGATTAACGTACTTTGGTGTGAAAAGTGCAAATCAATCCCAGAACAACAGCAAAGTTCAAATGTGATGTGAAGATGCTGGAGGAAACGGGTACAACAGTATCTATATCCACAGTAAAACGAGTCCTATATCGACATAACCTGAAAGGCCACTCAATAAGGAAGAAGCCACTGCTCCTTAAACCGCCATTAAAAAAAAGCCAGACTACGGTTTGCAACTGCACATGGGGACAAAGATCATACTTTTTGGAGAAATGTCCTCTGGTCTGATGAAACAAAAATAAAACTGTTTGGCCATAATGACCATCGTTATGAATGGGCCAAAATTGATCCAAGTTATTGTGGGAAGCTAGTGGAAGGCTCCCTGAAATGTTTGACCCAAGATAAAGAATATAAAAGCAATGCTACCAAATACTAATTGATGTAAACCTCTGACTCACTGGGAATGTGATGAAAGAAATACAAGCTGAAATAAATCACTCTCTCTACAATTATTCTGATATTTCACATTCTTAAAATAGTAGTTATCCTAACTGACCTACGACAGGGAATTGTTACTAGGATTAAATGTCAGGAATTGTGAAAACTGAGTTTAAATGTAGTTGGCTAAGGTGTATGTAAAGTTCCGACTTCAACTGTACATTTGTGGAAAGTTAATATAATATTTAACTGACCTAATTTGTACTTTTACTATATCCAATGTATTTTACACCAGATGGACCAAGGAACACCTCAGTATCCGTCAGTCCCTCTGGTGAAATAGTGGAGGGCAGTTCAGTGACTCTGACCTGCAGCAGTGATGCCAACCCACCTGTGGACAAATACACCTGGTACAAGAAGAACGTAGCCTCACCAAAAGCATCAGGACAGAGTTACAGCATCACTAACATCAGCTCTGAGGACAGAGGAGAATACTACTGTGAAGCTAGAAACATTAAAGGGACAGAGACTTCCATCCCTGTCCATATTAATGTTATGTGTAAGTATGTCATGTTTTGTCTATTTCTGGTGCTCTGTGAGATGACTGATTTAACAGATATACGTTCTAACCTCTTGACACCTAAACCCATGTCCCTGCAGCAGTGTTTCCCTGGGTTCCTGTGATGGGGGTGGGGGCTGTCCTGACTGCTGGAGCTCTGCTCCTCACCATCTACTGCTATATGAAGAGGTGAGTCTTTCATTGAGAGATACTGCATTAGTAACACATCAACCTCCACTAGAGGTCAGTAAGAGCATAACTCACTCTGTTCCTCTTTACAGGAGATCCACAGGAGGAAATGATGCAACAACAGACACACAGGTGATTATATCAGTTACACCTCCACCTTCACACCTGGTGACATTAATCTACTGTATCACAACAGTCTCTTTCACACTATTTTCACTTTTACTATGTTCTCTCTCTCCATTTCCCGCTCTCTCCAGAGTGTCCACCATGACCCTAACAGTGACACGTACACAGGTCTGAACGTGAGGACCAGTTCAACTGACTACGACACTCTGGCAGTAAGTCTCTTATTATGTGTTTGTGTTTAGAGAAAATTATAGAGGTGTCTCAAAGTGCTCATGCATTTCCCCTCCCTCCCTCCCTCCCTCCCTCCCTCCCTCCCTCCCTCCCTCCCTCCCTCCCTCCCTCCCTCCCTCCCTCCCTCCCTCCCTCCCTCCCTCCCTCCCTCCCTCCCTCCCTCCCTCCCTCACACCCTCCCTCACACCCTCCCTCCCTCTCTCACTCTACAGAGTGTCCATCCTGACCCTAACAGTGACATGTGCACATCTCTGAAGAAGAATACCAGGTCACCAGAGTGACATCCAGGCAGTAGGTGTGTGTGTGTGTGTGTGTGTGTGTTTGTTCCTAAACATTTTATGAAGTGGTGTATAAAGTGCTCCTTCAGTGTGTCTTTGTTCAGAAGGTGAGAGACTCACCCAGTGACACATCCCCCTCAAATAGATACTAAGCCACCATAGAACCTGGACTGAAGAGAACAACCACAGAACCTGGATTGAAGACAACCACCACAGAACCTGGATTGAAGACAACCACCACAGAACCTGGATTGAAGACAACCACCACAGAACCTGGATTGAAGACAACCACCACAGAACCTGGTTTGAAGACAACAACCACAGAACCTGAATTGAAGACAACCACCACAGAACCTGGATTGAAGACAACAACCACAGAACCTGGATTGAAGACAACAACCACAGAACCTGGACTGAAGAGAACCACCACAGAACCTGGATTGAAGACAACCACCACAGAACCTTGCATTAAAATAATCTATGCCGAACCTGGACCTAGGATTTCCAGACAATGAACTTTAACTTCTCCACAAACATTGAAGTTTAATGTTTTTTCCTTGTAACGTTAATTATATATATTGAAGATAAATAGGATGGATTATACTTCTACTCTTTTACAATGGGACATATCCCCATTGTAAAATATGTATAATATTGAAAACAGCTTTTAATATGTTTTGCTTTCGCACCTAGTTGCTCCTCATGTGTTAATTGACTTACTTTGTATTGCTGTCAGACATTATTGTGCCATGGCATTTATGAATATTAATATCACAATCACACTTGATTTATGGTGACATTTTTTATGATTATTTCCAATACAGTGTGATTCAGTGTAAATTATGCATTTTGTTGTGAATTAGCTCAAAGTTTAAGACAATAAAATGTTTTAAACTTTAAAGCAATAAAATGTTGCTTTAAATATTACAGCCTAGTCTGTCTTTATCATCTGTTAACTTGAAAATCTTACAAATATTTATTTATACAAGTATCCCACAATACAGGAGAGTAGAGCACCCGCCCTCCATTTGGCAAATCTGACCATAATTATATCTTCCTGATTCCTGTTGACAAGAAAAAACTAAAGCAGGAAGTACCCAGGACTCGCTCAATACGGAAGTGGTCAGATGACGTGGATGCTACGCTACAGGACCTTTTTTTCTAGCACAGACTGGAATATGTTCCGGGATTCATCAAATGGCATTGAGGAGTAAACCACCTCAGTTATTGTCTTCATCAATCAGTGCATCGACGACGTTGTCCCCACAGTGACCGTACCTACATATCCCAACCAGAAGCCATGGATTACAGGCAACATCTGCATTGTGCTAAAGGCTAGAGTGCACAATTATGAACTTGAAAATGTATGAATAAACCAATTAGGCACATTTGGGCAGTCTTGATACAACATCTTGAACAGATGTGCAATGGTTCATTGGATCAGTCTACAGTCTACTTTGCACATACACTGCGGCCATCTTGTGGCCAAAGTCTAAATTGCGCTTGGGCTGGAATAATACATCATGGCTTTTCTCTTGCATTTCAATAATGATTGTACAAAGAAAATACCAAAAAATGATTTTTATTTGTCTGTATTATCTTTTACCAAATCTAATGTGTTATATTCTCCTACATTCATTTCACATTTCCACAAACTTCAAATTGTTTCCTTTCAAATGGTATCAAGAATATGCATATCCTTGCTTCAGGTCCTGAGCTACAGGCAGTTAAATGTGGGTATGTCATTTTAGGCGAAAATGGGAAAAAAGGGTTCGGTCCTTAAGAAGTGGAGGGTGTAGTACAGGCTTTTATGCACAACGCAACTCAGCATGCCTGGATACAGATTAATCATGTATTGTGTGGTTATGGTACAACAAAACCCAGAGGACTTTGCTTTTAAGGCTATGACACTCACAGCCATGATAAAAATGTCATCATAACACATGGGCTCTCATGCAATATTGCTTAAATATACCATGGCTGTTAGCCAATCAGCTTTCAGGGCTGAAACCGTCCAGTTATTACTACAAAATATACTACAGAATAATGACATGTTTGTCAGTACCGTTGACAGAGTACACAGTTGTTTCCTAATCCTTGCTTTGCCTGATGGCCATTGAAGTTGAACAAGGACATCAGACCATTGGTTAACCGTGCATCAGGCCATTGCTAACCTTGCAATCTATGTCAAGAGACTTTGTTTGAAACACCGGAAGTTATGCAGTAAACACTGTCTCAGTGTCACGCCCTGACCTTAGAGAGATGTTTTATTTCTCTATTTGGTTAGGTCAGGGTGTGATTTGCGGTGGGCATTCTATGTTGTCTATTTCTTTGTTTTTGGCCCAGTATGGTTCCTAATCAGAGGCAGCTGTCTATCGTTGTCTCTGATTGGGAATCATACTTAGGCAGCCCTTTTTCCCACTTTCTGTTGTGGTATCTTCTTTTTGCACAGCTGCTGTTAGCCCCACAGAACTTTACGTTCGTTTATATTTTGTTGTTTTTTGGAGTCAATTAATATTAAAGTATAATGTACACTGCACCTTGGTCTCCTTCTAACAACGGACGTAACAGGTTGTTATATCAGGGTCCGTATTCACAAAGTGTCTCAGAGTAGGAGCGCTGATCTTGGTTCAGGGCTCCTGGTCCAAATAATTAAGAAATAAAACAGTGTGTGTGTTGCACGCAGTGGATTTAGCTGAGGGCCCTTCAGGACTGATGGGGAGGAGGGTTGATATGTGTAGGATGTGTGTTTCAACTTTCTACATCCATAACAACCAGCTCTCTAGACTTTGATACAGACTCCATGGGCCTTATGGGCCTTCAATACAGATTGTGTGTGTGTGTGTCACTTACTGTTTAGCCTCACAGCTTGGGGATAGGAGTTATCATTGAACCTGGTGGTCCGTAGAGGATTGAACATTTATCCTCCCATATTTGGGGTTCTGAGAATGAAACAGCTTCAGAATAATCAATGTAGAAATATGTGTTTACAGTAATACAGACCTGTTGTTGTTAATGATGATGATGACCTTATTGTATCTATTCAGAAATCATTTTTGCATCATACAGCATATCTTAAATAGCGAGACGGCAACACATCACATACATACATTTGTATATGCTTTGAGTGTGACATCCACTTCTGCTTTAGTTCCGTATCTATTCCCAAGCTGTGTTGAATGGGCTTCAAGAATATACAATCAAATTCATGAAAATGTGGTCATTTATTAAAATTGTGGTAAACTGTGGGGTGTTGGGTTGAGCGTGCAGAGATTAACACAGGGAGGTTTTAGTCAGCAGACACAACTTTACTAGGCCATAAACTAAACATAACATACTGTGGGGTGTTGGGTTGAGCGTGCAGAGATTAACACAGGGAGGTTTTAGTCAGAAGACACAACTTTACTAGGCCATAAAATAAACATAACATACTGTGGGGTGTTGGGTTGAGCGTGCAGAGATTAACACAGGGAGGTTTTAGTCAGCAAACACAACTTTACTAGGCCATAAAATAAACATAACATACTGTGGGGTGTTGGGTTGAGCGTGCAGAGATTAACACAGGGAGGTTTTAGTCAGCAGACACAACTTTACTAGGCCATAAAATAAACATAACATACTGTGGGGTGTTGGGTTGAGCGTGCAGAGATTAACACAGGGAGGTTTTAGTCAGCAGACACAACTTTACTAGGCCATAAAATAAACATAACATACTGTGGGGTGTTGGGTTGAGCGTGCAGAGATTAACACAGGGAGGTTTTAGTCAGCAGACACAACTTTACTAGGCCATAAAATAAACATAACATACTGTGGGGTGTTGGGTTGAGCGTGCAGAGATTAACACAGGGAGGTTTTAGTCAGCAGACACAACTTTACTAGGCCATAAAATAAACATAACAAAGAAAATCACATAGGTTTTGCTCGGTCCTTCTTCTCAGCTTTGGCTCTGTGTTGGTCTCTCCCGGGTCTCTCCAGCGGTGTGCCACATTTGCTCCTTTTATGTTGCCTCCACGGCTGGTTGGCACTTTCCCTAATTACCTCCACATGGAGCCATCCGTGTCGGGGTGCATTCATGTCACTGGGAGAATTCACTTTTTGAAGACCTTTGCGCTATGTTTTTGCACATAGAACACCCTTTCAATTTTCATAAAATGAAAACTACAAATGTTGAAAAACTACAAACCTGAAGGGGTGGTCACTTCCTCGTTACTTTTACTGAATATAATTATGGTTTTAGAAACGGTTAGGAAGTAATTATTATTTTCCTACTTTATTAAAAATATAAGTGTATACTGGTAAGCATTGTAATTAAAGATTTATGAAAGGTGTTCTGTTACCTTCTTGTATTTCAGGTAAGAAGTGTTGGAGGGTGACTTACACCCATCAGAGTATCTGTACCTTGAAGGGGTCAACAGTGGACATATCCTGCTCTTACACATATTCCAGTTATCATGAGATCAAACATGCTTTCTGGTTTACTAAATGGTCTGGTGTGGAGCCTGAAGATCTGAGCTCAGTGCCAGGGTATGAGGGTCATATAGAGTACCTTGGGGATAAGGAGAGTGACTGTACCCTGAGAATCACAGACCTGAGATTGAGAGACTCTGCTGGGTACAGATTCAGATTGATAACATCAGGAGATACGTTTGCTGGCTCACCTGTCTCCCTGACTGTCACAGGTAATATGTCACTCATCTCACATCTATTACTGTAAAGAACTTATTAAGGGCAGTCATACAGAAACTGTGGTGGTATGTGACAGAAAAAAAACAAATCTAGTATTTCATATAAGAGGACATATATAGGAGGATAATAATGATTTGTTTCCTTTTACTCTAGATGTTGTGTTGGAGATGGATCCTACATCTGTGTCAGAGGGGGAGAATGTCACACTGAGATGTAGAACCAAATGTACACTGGACCCCATCCCAGTCTACAGTTGGTATAAGAATGGACAGTCTATACCAAACAGCAACACCTCCTCTCCTGTCTATATCCTTTTCTCAGTCAGCAGTGAGGATGCAGGCAGATACTCCTGTTCTGTAGAAGGACATGAGGATCTCCCCTCTGCTGATGAGACTCTCACTGTCAGATGTGAGTAGATGGGGTTTAAATATTTAGTTTGGTATATTAACATTGTAGTGACAGATATTAGCTTCACATGATACTTGAATAGAGAATCTTCAATAAGAGGGTGAATCTAAAAGTCATTGTGTGGAAAAGTACATTTGTGGAAAGTTAATAGAATATTTGCAACTAACCTAATTTGTACTCCTTCTAAATCCACTGTCTTTTACATCAGATGGACCAAGGAACACCTCAGTGTCAGTTAGTCCCTCTGGTGAAATAGTGGAGGGCAGTTCAGTGACTCTGACCTGCAGCAGTGATGCCAACCCACCTGTGGACAAATACACCTGGTACAAGAAGAACGTAACCTCACCAAAAGCATCAGGACAGAGTTACAGCATTACTTCTATCAGCTCTGAGGACAGAGGAGAATACTACTGTGAAGCTAGCAACATTAAAGGGACAGAGACTTCCATCCCTGTCCATATTAATGTCATGTGTAAGTATGTCATGTTCTGTCTATTTCTGGTGCTCTGTGATATGACTGTTTTAACAGATAAGCACTATAAACACATGTACACACGGATTTTGTGTTGTAGATATGTGGTGTTAGAGTAGGTGCCTAAGGTCATATAAGTCATGTGTTGTGCAATCTGTAGTGAATGCATTGTAATGTTTTAAAAATGGAATAATTGCCTTAATTTTACTGCCTACATTTTGCTAATGAGGATCCATAATAAATACAACTACAAACAGATATATGTTCTAACCTACTGACACCTAAACCCATGATCCTGCAGCAGTGTTTCCCTGGGTTCCTGTAATGGGGGTGGGGGCTGTCCTGACTGCTGGAGCTCTGCTCCTCACCATCTACTGCACTCTGAAGAGGTGAGGATTTTCATACCAGGGATAAATATGAAATGTTTATAAACCTCCAGTAGAGGTCAGTAGAGATTTTATCTCACTATGTTCCACTTTACAGGAGATCCACAGGAGGAAGTGACGCCACAGCAGACACACAGGTGATTATATCAGTAAACCTCCACCTCCACACCTGGTGACATTAATTTACTGTATCACAACAGTCTCTTTCACACTATTTTCACTGTTACCATGTTCTCTCTCCCTCTCTCTATTTCCCGCTCTCTCCAGAGTGTCCATCATGACCCTAACAGTGACACGTACACAGGTCTGAACATGAGGACCATGTCACCTGACTACGACACTCTGGCAGTACGTCTCTTATTATGTGTTTGTGTTTTATACAGTATTTGAATTTGTTCAGAGAAAATGAAAGAGAGAGTGGTGTCACAAAGTGCTCATGCATTTCTCTCTCTCTACTCCCTCCCTCCTTCCCTCTCATGCTCTCTCTTTGCCTCCCTCCCTCTCACACTCTCTCTTTGACTCTCTCGTTCTCTCCACAGAGTGTCCATCCTGACCCTAACAGTGACATGTGCACATCTATGAAGAAGAAGACCAGATCACCAGAGTGACACCCTGGGAGTATGTATGTATGTATGTATGTATGTATGTATGTATGTATGTATGTATGTATGTATGTATGTATGTATGTATGTATGTATGTATGTATGTGTGTATGTGTGTATGTGTGTATGTGTGTATGTGTGTATGTGTGTATGTGTGTATGTGTGTATGTGTGTATGTGTGTATGTGTGTATGTGTGTATGTGTGTATGTGTGTATGTGTGTATGTGTGTATGTGTGTATGTGTGTATGTGTGTATGTGTGTATGTGTGTATGTGTGTATGTGTGTATGTATGTATGTATGTATGTATGTATGTATGTATGTATGTATGGTATGTATGTATGTATGTATGTATGTATGTATGTATGTATGTATGTATGTATGTATGTATGTATGTATGTATGTATGTATGTATGTATGTATGTATGTATGTATGTATGTATGTATGTATGTAGTATGTATGTATGTATGTATGTATGTATGTATGTATGTATGTATGTATGTATGTATGTATGTATGTATGTATGTATGTATGTATGTATGTATGTATGTATGTATGTATGTATGTATGTATGTATGTATGTATGTATGTATGTATGTATGTATGTATGTATGTATGTAGTATGTATGTATGTATGTATGTATGTATGTATGTATGTATGTATGTATGTATGTATGTATGTATGTATGTATGTATGTATGTATGTATGTATGTATGTATGTATGTATGTATGTATGTATGTATGTATGTATGTATGTATGTATGTATGTATGTATGTATGTATGTATGTATGTATGTATGTATGTATGTATGTATGTATGTATGTATGTATGTATGTATGTATGTATGTATGTATGTATGTATGTATGTATGTATGTATGTATGTATGTATGTATGTATGTATGTATGTATGTATGTATGTATGTATGTATGTATGTATGTATGTATGTATGTATGTATGTATGTATGTATGTATGTATGTATGTATGTATGTATGTATGTATGTATGTATGTATGTATGTATGTATGTATGTATGTATGTATGTATGTATGTATGTATGTATGTATGTATGTATGTATGTATGTATGTATGTATGTATGTATGTATGTATGTATGTATGTATGTATGTATGTATGTATGTATGTATGTATGTATGTATGTATGTATGTATGTATGTATGTATGTATGTATGTATGTATGTATGTATGTATGTATGTATGTATGTATGTATGTATGTATGTATGTATGTATGTATGTATGTATGTATGTATGTATGTATGTATGTATGTATGTATGTATGTATGTATGTATGTATGTATGTATGTATGTATGTATGTATGTATGTATGTATGTATGTATGTATGTATGTATGTATGTATGTATGTATGTATGTATGTATGTATGTATGTATGTATGTATGTATGTATGTATGTATGTATGTATGTATGTATGTATGTATGTATGTATGTATGTATGTATGTATGTATGTATGTATGTATGTATGTATGTATGTATGTATGTATGTATGTATGTATGTATGTATGTATGTATGTATGTATGTATGTATGTATGTATGTATGTATGTATGTATGTATGTATGTATATGTGTATGTGTGTGTGTGTGTGTGTGTGTGCGTGTAAGTGTCCATAAACACTTCATGAAGTGCGGTGTAAAGTGTTCATTCAGTGTGTCTTCTTTCAGATTAAGGGACTCCCCTGTGACACAGACCCTCAGATAGATGCTGAGCCCTCCGATTATCAGAACTGAAGCAAACCACCACAGAACCTGGACAGTGACACAGACCCTCAGATAGATGTTGAGCCCTCCGATTATCAGAACTGAAGAGAACCACCACAGAACCTGGACTGAAGTCAACCAACACAGAACCTGGACTGTAGAGAACCATAACAGAACCTGGTCCGAAGAGAAGAGAACCCCCAATGTTTTTTCCTTGTAATGTTAATTAAATATATTGAAGATAAATAGGCTGGATTATACTTTTACTCTTTTATAATGGGACATTTCCCCCCAAAATGTCCAAAGTTATTCTCATGTAGTAATGAAAACAACAATGAAGGCGATGCGGGCACCAGCTGGAAAATGTGAAAAAGTTTGTGCAGGTCCTGTTCTGACTGGAGATGCGCAAATGTCTGCATACTTGATCTGCGGAAACAATTGGGAGGTGCTTGGGAAAGTTCGTCAGGCTCAGTAATTCCCCAAAAACTGAATTGTCAGCAAAAGTGAAATGGCCTACTTTTATGTGAAATAATGAGGACCCCAACTCAAACTGTTGTTAGAAAATAAAACTTGTTAGAAAATCATATGAATTTGACAAGTTGAAACAGCCTATACATAAAAGCAGGCAGCGTGCCTTAGTTTGAGGGCAGCGCGGATTAAGACATTAACCTTTTCACATGAGTTCCAATATCTCTAACGGTTGCCCCAGCATAAGTTTTTTATGCATGTGATGTCAGAATGCCCTCACTGTTCCAAAATGTCATTGTTACGCAACAGGACAGTTGAGCTAACGTAGGCTAATGCGATTAGCATGAGGTTGTAAATAACAAGAACATTTCCCAGGACATAGACATATCTGATATTGGCAGAAAGCTTACATTCTTGTTAATTTAACTTCACTGTACAATTTACAGTAGCTATTACAGAGAAATAATACCATGCTATTGTTTGAGGAGAGTGGACCATTTTGAACATGAATGTTATTAATAAACAAATTAGGCACATTTGGACAGTCTTGATACAACATTTGAACAGAAATGCAATGGTTCATTGGATCACTCTAAAACTTTGCACATACAATGCTGCCATCGAGGGGCTAAAAATCTAACCTGGGCTGGAATAATACATTATGGCCTTTCTCTTGCATATCAAAGATGAAGGTCCCAAAAAATTAAAAAGAACGGTTGATTTTTCCTTTGTATTATCTTTTACCAGATCAAATGTGTTATATTCTCCAACATTCCTTTCATATTTCCACAAACATCAAAGTGTTTCATTTCAAATGGTAATGTACCAAGAATATGCATATCCTTGCTTCAGGACCTGAGCTACAGGCAGTTAGATTTGGGTATGTCATTTTAGGCAAAAATTGAAGAAAAGGGGCAGATCCTTAAGAGGTTTTAAAATATGATGAAAAGAAACATGACTGTAAATAATTCATTACAAACTTTCAAACGAAATGTAACTTCTTGGCAGGGAAAAAACACATTTCAATAAAGGTGGGTTTTGACACTCTTAAGTAGGTGTCATAATCAGCCATAAAATAACACAATATATGTCACAGCAGGTGATGATAGGTCATGAGAATGTTATGACCATATTATGACAGGTTATGATAAGTTATGTCAGCTGTTATGACATATTGTGACATGGTCATGACAAAGTCATAGCGTGCTATGACACTGTGTCAAATAAATTGTTACCATTGGGGTCAATCCCATGTCAATTCAGAAAGTAAACCAAATTCCAATTCTACATTTTCACTCATTGAAAAGGTTTGAAGATAATTGGAATTAGAATTTCAATCTACTTCCTGAATTGAGTGGAATTGAAATGGAACAACTTGCTTGTGGTTGACATCATTCTTATTCAGCTCCTGATGTGCAGAAGTGTGAATGAAACCTCAGTGAGGTTTGAAATATAACTATTTAAAGTGAAGAGGAGACACTTAACAGAACACATCGGAATAACATTAGGATTTTTAAACTTTTAGAAATGTTTTTAGATTGTTAAACAGAGCAACGAAAAGATATGAATGAGACCATACCTGCTACAGACCAGAGAAAGACCATACCTGCTACAGACCAGAGAAAGACCATACCTGCTACAGACCAGAGAAAGACCATACCTGCTACAGACCAGAGAAAGACCATACCTGCTACAGACCAGAGAAAGACCATACCTGCTACAGACCAGAGAAAGACCATACCTGCTACAGACCAGAGAAAGACCATACCTGCTACAGACCAGAGAAAGACCATACCTGCTACAGACCAGAGAAAGACCATACCTGCTACAGACCAGAGAAAGACCATACCTGCTACAGACCAGAGAAAGACCATACCTGCTACAGACCAGAGAAAGACCATACCTGCTACAGACCAGAGAAAGACCATACCTGCTACAGACCAGAGAAAGACCATACCTGCTACAGACCAGAGAAAGACCATACCTGCTACAGACCAGAGAAAGACCATACCTGCTACAGACCAGAGAAAGACCACCAACACACTTCCTGCTGTTCTCAAGGCCATTGTTGTATCTCCCACCCTGCAGTCTTAGAAACATAAACAACAACTCACTCTATAGCTGGTGAATAACTCCACCTGAGACATTGAAGTATAACTTCTTAAGCTGGTGAATAATGTTGTGGAAAAAGCCCAACAGCCGGATCTTATACCCGGTCAGCAGTGAGGATGCAGTGATGCCAACCCACCTGTGGACAAATACAGCTGGTACAAGACGAATGTAATCTCAGCATAAGCATCAGGACAGAGTTACAGCATCACTAACATCATCTCTGAAAACAGAGGAGAATACTACTGTGAGGCCCAGAATGGAAGAGGATCTATGAACTCTACAGCTCTGATGATCATTGTAGCAGGTAAAGTTACATCTTCAATACTTCTATACAAAACTACAAGTTTCAAGCTGATCTTAATCATTGTGTTTTGACTGATTACACTTTGGTTCATAATTATGTGTTGGCTTGGATCCCTTGACAAGTAGTATAAGATCTCCAAGTAGTAACATGTATTGTGTTGATATTCTGAATTATGTTCGTTTTTACATTATAAGACATGCCATCGTCCATTTGATCTTTTAAGGAAACATACCTCAGTTCTGACTGCAGCTGTAGGAATCATAGTGGTTTTTCTGGTTCTCATCCTCTGTCTCTCTGGACTCATCTCTGGACTTCAATCCAACATGGCGTAGCAGTCAGACGTCTTTGTCCTGTCGTGTCCCTTGTATATATCGTTTTACATATTTTTCTTTGCATATCTTTTAAAATATTTTGCTAAACCTCAACATCTAAATACTCTCCTGCATCCCGCCTCACCCAATGTGGCGTGGATCTGCTTTTTTTTCTAAAGTATTTATATTTACTTTGGATCTGGAATCCCTCAACTGAAGCTAGCCAGCTAACTACCAGCTATCAGTCAGCAAACCATTGCCAGCGGTCATCAGCTAACCTTCAGCTCGGAAAGCTCTCGCCAGTTCGAACAACGTGACTCTAACCAGAGCATAACGGACCTCTTATTTTATCCCCGGATTCCTACCGTAAACTGAACATTTTCATCTGGATCTTCACAACTAGCTAACCACAATCCCGGTTGACTACTCCTGGCTAGCGTTTCCATCCCAGAGCAAGCACCAATTAGCTTGAAGCTAGCCCGGCCAGGGCTACTGTGCTACCACCGAAGCATACTCCTGAGCTACAATATCCGGACCCCTTCTACAGCCGGTACGGAGCATGGAACCCCGTAGGTCCCCTACAACTGGAATACTGACATAATCTGCCCGAGGACTACAACAGGTCCCTCAAGCGCGACGCCCGCTGAAGGCCCATTATGCTAACCAGCTAGGCCTGCTAGCTACCTAGAGCTACTTGGAACCCTACTAAGTCCACGACTGGTCTATCGACGTCACAGCATGAAGAGGCAAGAGTTAGCCCCTGCTAACTGCTTGCTTGCTAACCCGGTCTGCTAACTGCTAGCCCCGGCTAACCCGGCCTGCTAACTGCTAGCTTACCCCGGTCTACTAACAGCTAGCTTGCCGACTCCGGCCTGCTAACTGTTAGCTTGTTAGCATCGGCCTGCTAATCTGTCTGAATCGCCGTGTCCCCAGCAAGCCCAACCACTCACTGGACCCATATGTTCACTTGGCTACGCATGCCTCACTCTAATATCAATATGCCTCGTCCATTACTGTCCTGGTTGGTGATTACAGTCTTATTTCACTGTAGAGCCTCTAGCCCTGCTCAATATGCCTTAACCAACCATGCCTGAACCAACCATGTTGTTCCACCTGCGATGATCACCTGGTTTAAACATCTCTAGAGACTATATCTCTCTCATCATTACTCAATGCCTAGGTTTACCTCCAATGTACTCACCGCCTACCTTACCTTTGTCTGTACACTATGCCTTGAATCTATGTTATCGTGCCGAGAAACCTGCTCCTTTTACTCTCTGTTCCGAACGTGCTAGACGGCCAGTTCGTATAGCCTTTAGCCGTACCCTTATCCTACATCCCCTCTGTTCCTCTGGTGATGTGGAGGTTAATCCAGGTCCTGCAGTGCCTAGCTCCACTCCCACCCCCCAGGTGCTCTCATTTGTTGACTTCTGTAAATGTAAAAGCCTTGGTTTCATGCATGTTAACATTAGAAGCCTACTCCCTAAGTTTGTTTTACTCACTGTTTTAGCACACTCTGCCAACCCAGATGTCTTAGCCGTGTCTGAATCTTGGTTTAGGAAAACCACCAAAAACCCTGAAATCTACATCGCTAACTATAACGTTTTCCGCCAGCATAGAACTGCCAAAGGGGGCGGTGTTGCAATCTACTGCAAAGATAGCCTGCAGAGTTCTGTATTACTATCTCAGTCTGTACCCAAACAATTTGAGCTTCTACTTCTAAAAATGCACCTTTACAGAAACAAGTCTCTCACTGCTACCGCTTGCTATAGACCTCCCTCTGCCCCCAGCTGTGCACTCGATACCATATGTGAATTGATTGCCCCACATCTATCTTCAGAGTTTGTGCTACTATATTATATAAAAAATACTCTAAAAATATTGTCTGTGACTATAACAGAACTGATGTTGCAGGCGAAAGCCTGAGAAAAATCCAATCCGGAAGTGCCTCGTGTTTTGAAAGCGCTGCGTTCCAATGCGTCCCTATTGAGCAGTGAATGGGCTATCAACCAGATTACTTTTTCTCCGTATTCCCCAAGGGGTCTACAGCATTGTGACGTAGTTTTACGCATTTATGTTGAAGAATACACGTAAGCGGCTACATTGCTCAAGTGGTCACCTGATGCTCCCAGAGAGATTCTCAAGTAAAATACAGAGGTAGCCATTATTCCAATCGGTCCTACTGAAAAACGAATTGTCCCGGTGGATATATTATCGAATAGATATTTGAAAAACACCTTGAGGATTGATTATAAACAATGTTTGCCATGTTTCTGTCGATATTATGGAGCAAATCTTTTATATTTTTCGGCGTTTTCGTGACTGCAATTTCCGGCGATTTCTCAGCCAACCGTGAAGAACAAATAGAGCTATTTCGCCTACAAAAATAATATTTTGGGAAAAAAGGAACATTGGCTATCTAACTGGGAGTCTCGTGAGTGAAAACATCCGAAGCTCATCAAAGGTAAACTATTTAATTTGATTGCTTTTCTGATTTCCGTGACCAAGTTACATGCTGCTAGCTGGACAAAATGCTATGCTAGGCTATCGATAAACTTACACAAATGCTTGTCTAGCTTTGGCTGTAAAGCATATTTTGAAAATCCGAGATGACAGGTGATTAACAAAAGGCTAAGCTGTGTCTCAATATATTTCACTTGTGATTTTCATGAATAGGAATATTTTCTAGGAATATTTATGTCCTTTGCGTTGTGCTAATTAGTGTCAGTCGATGATTACGCTCCCTCATGCGGGGTGGGGAGTCACTAGAGGTTTAACACCCCGGCCATCCTACAATCTAAGCTTGTTGACCTCAATTTCACACAAATGATCAATGAACCTACCAGGTACAACCCCAAATCAGTAAACACGGGCACCCTCATAGATGTCATCCTAACTAACTCGCCCTCCAAATACACCTCTGCTGTTTTCAATCAAGATCTCAAAGATCACTGCCTCATTGCCTGCATCCGTAATGGGTCTCAGACAGAACGACCACCCCTCATCACTGTCAAACGCTCCCTGAAACACTTCTGCGAGCAAGCCTTTCTAATCGACCTGGCCGGGGTAACCTGGAATGACATTAACGTCATCCCGTCAGTAGATGATGCCAAGCTATTCTTTAAAGTGCCTTCCTCACCATCTTAAATAAGCATGCCCCTCTTAAAAAATGTAGAACTAGGAATAGATATAGTCCTTGGTTCACTCCAGACCTGTCTGCCCTTGACCAGCACAAAAAAAATCCTGTGGCGTTCTGCATTAGCATCGAATAGCCCTCGTGATATGTAACTTTTCAGGGAAGTTATGAACAAATATACACAGGCAGTTAGAAAAGCTAAGGCAAGCTTTTCAAACAGAAATTTGCATCCTGTAGTACTAACTCAAAAAGGTTCTGGGACACTGTAAAGTCCATGGAGAATAAGAGCACCTCCTCCCAGCTGCCCACTGCTCTGAGGCTAGGAAACACTGTCACCACTGATAAATCCACTATAATTGAGAATTTCAAAAAGCATTTCTCTACGGCTGGCCATGCTTTCCACATGGCTACCCTTACCCTGGTCAACTGCCCGGCATCCTCCACAGCACCCCGCCAAAGCCCCCACCATTTCTCCTTTACCCAAATCCAGATAGCTGATGTTCTAAAAGAGCTGCAATATCTGGACCAGCCGGGCTAGACAATCTGGACCCCTCTTTCTAAAAATGTATGCCGAAATTGTTGCAACCCATATTACTAGCCTGTTCAACCTCTCTTTCGTATCGTCTGAGATTCCCAAAGTTTGGAAAGCTGCCGCGGTCATCCCCCTCTTCAAAGGGGGTGACACTCTAGACCCAAATCTATCCTACCCTGTCTTTCTAAGGTCTTCGAAAGCCAAGTTAACAAACAGATTACTGACCATTTCGAATCCCACCATACCTTCTCCGCTATGCAATCTGGTTTCAGAGCTGGTCATGGGTGCACCTCAGCCACGCTGAAGGCTCTAAATGACATCATAACCGCCATCGATAAGAGACATTACTGTGCAGCCGTATTCATCGACCTGGCCAAGGCTTTCGATCACAACATTCTTATTGGCAGACTTGACAGCCTTGGTTTCTCAAATGATTGCCTCGTCTGGTTTACCAACTACTTCTCTGATAGAGTTCAGTGTGCCAAATCGGAGGGCCTGTTGTCCGGACCTTTGACAGTTTCTATGGGTGTGCCAACAGGGTTCAATTCTCAGGCCGACTCTTTTCTCTGTATACATCAATGATGTTGCTCTTGCTGCTGGTGATTATCTGATCCACCTCTACACAGACGACACCATTCTGTATACTTCTGGCCCCTCCTTGGACACTGTTAACTAACCTCCAGATGAGCTTCAATGCCATACAACTCTCCTTCCGTGGCCTCCAACTGCTCTTAAATGCAAGTTAAACTAAATGCATACTATTCAATCGATCACTGCCCGCACTGATCCTGGGTGTCTGGTGAGACTGTAACCTCTCCTTATAATGGATATGAATCCATTATATTTTCCTGTTGATAGATATATGGTTAGTACAAAGGCCTTCAAATTCAGAGAGCAAAGTTCAGAGCAGGTTAAAGTGAACCATTACCTTGCAGAATCCTTCACTAGTGTTGGATATATGCTTGGTGCACCAATGCTAACATAACCGTCCTTGGGAGCATTTCCACTGTCAACAGGCATTGCCTCCCTAGGAGTGTAGCCAATTTGGGAGACTCCAGTTCTGCCATTCTTGTAGTGCGATTTGGAACTGTAGGAAGAGATTGGGATGACACCCGACTGTTCAACAATGCTGGCTTGAGGCACCATCTTCAGTGCTTTCGTAGTGCTTCTGCTGAGAATTTGGGGCCAGTTGCTGCTGGGAAATTTGGGCTACATGCCAAAATTGCTGAGGAATGGGGTTGGGTTGCTGCTGGGCCATTTGAGCTGGATACCTCACTTGCTGAGGTTCGACGACCAGTTCCTTCTGCTGCTCGACTGCCGGTTCCTTCTGCTGCTCGACTGCCGGTTCCTTCTGCTGCTCGACTGCCAGTTCCTTCTGCTGCTCGACTGCCAGTTCCTTCTGCTGCTCGACTGCCAGTTCCTTCTGCTGCTCAACTGCCAGTTCCTTCTGCTGCTCGACTGCCAGTTCCTTCTGCTGCTCGACTGCCAGTTCCTTCTGCTGCTCGACTGCCAGTTCCTTCTGCTGCTCGACTGCCAGTTCCTTCTGCTGCTCGACTGCCAGTTCCTTCTGCTGCTCGACTGCCAGTTCCTTCTGCTGCTCGACTGCCAGTTCCTTCTGCTGCTCGACTGCCGGTTCCTTCTGCTGCTCGACTGTCAGTTCCTTCTGCTGCTGGGGAAATTGAGATGGATGCCACACGAGCGGAGGATGCTGGAGAATGGCGGCCAGATGATTCTCCTGATGGAGCATTTTAGCTCGATACCACATTTGCTGGGGCATGGCGGTCAGTTCCTTCTGTTGATGTTCAGTGGCCGGTTGCTTCTGCTGCAGGGGCATTTGAGCTGGATGCCACGATTGCTCGGACGTGGTGGGTGGTTGCTTCTGCTGCTGAGGTTCAGTGGCTGTTCGATTCTTGGACATTTGAGCTGGATGCCACACCTGCTGAGGTTGCTGAGCTATGGGGGCCAGTTGCTTCTGCTGGGGAAATTGAGCTGGATGCCAAATTGCTGTGGCATGGTGGTCAGTTCCTTCTGCTGAGCTTCAGGGGCAGGTTGCTTCTGATGCAGGGGCATTTGAGAAAGATGCCACACTTGCTGGGGCACGGCGGTCGGTTGCTTCTGCAGTGTGTGAAATGGATTCCACACATGCTGGGGCATGGCAGTCGGTTGCTTCTGGGGCATTTGAGCTGGATGCCACACTTGCTGGGGCACGGCGGTCGGTTGCTTCTGCTGTAGGGGCATTTGAGAAGGATGCCACACTTGCTGGGGCATGGCAGTCGGTTGCTTCTGGGGCATTTGAGCTGGATGCCACACTTGCTGGGGCACGGTGGTCGGTTGCTTCTGTTGCAGGGGCATTAGAACTGTCTATCACAGTATAAAGAATACTGTTTTACATACGTCTTGTCAGTTCTCTGTTCTGCCCTGCGTGGTATTACAGTGAGCCCGTATATACGAAAGTTGCATTTGCCATTTATTACTTAGCTAACAAAAAATACATAGTATAAAATCGGTGACTCATTGTTATATTTATCCTGATACCAAATTCGAATTTACGCAACTCTAACAATGGTTCGTCAGGACCTCCAACAGCCGAAGCTAAGTAGTAACATTAACATGATGCCTTCTAATTGCAGTCACTGTACTCATAATATACAGGAGAACGATCGCCTTACGGCGAGGATAGCTGTGCTACAAGCCCAGCTTCAGATGCAATCGTTAGGCAAGGGTAATTTCAGTGTAGGAAAGGATGAACACAGTCCTCGCAGCCGGACAACTTTCTCACGGATTCTGGAAGGAAATGCTGTAGGAATGCTCAACCGGTGTCGCTCATTCAGCCGACAGAAACTTTCAACCGGTTTTCCCCATTAAGCAGCAAGTCGGAGTCAGAGGCCGAGCCTTCTCGTGTCTCTACTCCTCCCGTTACGGGGTCTGAGACTCCGAAGCTTCCCACCATTAGATTTGACAAATTGAAAACTCTAGTCATTGGCGACTCCATTACCCGCAGTATTAGACTTAAAACGAATCATCCAGCGATCATACACTGTTTACCAGGGGGCAGGGCTACCGACGTTAAGGCTAATCTGAAGATGGTGCTGGCTAAGCTAAAACTGGAGAGTGTAGAAAGTATAGAGATAGTGTTATCCACGTCGGCACCAACGTGGTGTTAGGATGAAACAGTCAGAGATCACCAAGCGCAACATAGCTTCGGTGTGTAAATCAGCTAGAAAGATGTGTCGGCATCAAGTAATTGTCTCTGGCACCCTCCCAGTTAGGGGGAGTGATGAGCTCTACAGCAGAGTCTCACAACTCAATCGCTGGTTGAAAACTTTTCTCTGCCCCTCCCAAAAGATAGAATTTGTAGATAATTGGCCCTCTTTCTGGGACTCCCACAAACAGGACCAAACCTGACCTGCTGAGGAGTGACGGACTCCATCCTAGCTGGAGGGGTACTCTCATCTTATCTACCAACATAGACAGGGCTCTAACTCCTCTAGCTCCACAATGAAATAGGGTGCAGGCCAGGCAGCAGTCTGTTAGCCAGCCTGCCAGCATAGTGGAGTCTGCCACTAGCACAGTCAGTGTAGTCAGCTCAGCTATCACCATTGAGACCGTGTCTGTGCCTCGACCTAGGTTGGGCAAAACTAAACATGGCGTTGTTCGCCTTAGCAATCTCACTAGGATAAAGACCTCCTCCATTCCTGTCATTATTGAAAGAGATCATGATACCTCACATCTCAAAATAGGGCTACTTAATGTTAGATCCCTTACTTCAAAGGCAATTCTAGTCAATGAACTAATCACTGATCATAATCTTGATGTGATTGGCCTGACTGAAACATGGCTTAAGCCTGATGAATTTACTGTGTTAAATGAGGCCTCACCTCCTGGCTACACTAGTGACCATATCCCCCGTGCATCCCGCAAAGGCGGAGGTGTTGCTAACATTTACGATAGCAAATTTCAATTTACAAAAAAAAAAAGACGTTTTCGTCTTTTGAGCTTCTAGTCATGAAATCTATGCAGCCTACTCAATCACATTTTATAGCTACTGTTTACAGGCCTCCTGGGCAATATATAGCGTTTCTCATTGAGTTCCCTGAATTCCTATCGGACCTTGTAGTCATAGCAGATAATATTCTAATCTTTGGTGACTTTAATATTCACATGGAAAAGTCCACAGACCCACTCGAAAAGGCTTTTGGAGCCATCATCGACTCAGTGGGTTTTGTCCAACATGTCTCTGGACCCACTCACTGTCACAGTCATACTCTGGACCTAGTTTTGTCCCATGGAATAAATGTTGTGGATCTTAATGTTTTTCCTCATAATCCTGGACTATCGGACCACCATTTTATTACGTTTGCAATTGCAACAAATAATCTGCTCAGACCCCAACCAAGGAGCATCAAAGTCGTGCTATAAATTCACAGACAACACAAAGATTCCTTGATGTCCTTCCAGAATCCCTCTGTCTAACTGAGGAACTCAATTTAACCTGGCGCAATACCCTAGATGCAGTTGCACCCCTAAAAACTAAAAACATTTCTCATAAGAAACTAGCTCCCTGGTACACGGAAAATACCCGAGCTCTGAAGCAAGCTTCCAGAAAATTGGAACGGAAATGGCGCCACACCAAACTGGAACTCTTCCGACTAGCTTGGAAAGACAGTACCGAAGAGCCCTTACTGCTGCTCGATCATCCTATTTTTCTAACTTAATTGAGGAAAATAAGAACAATCCGAAATTCCTTTTTGATACTGTCGCAAAGCTAACTAAAAAGCAGCATTCCTCAAGAGAGGATGGCTTTCACTGTGCTTGGCCCTCCTATGTTGAACATAATAAATGGCTCTCTATCCACCGGATGTGTACCAAACTCACTAAAAGTGGCAGTAATAAAGCCTCTCTTGAAAAAGCCAAACCTTGACCCAGAAAATATACAAAACTATCGGCCTATATCGAATCTTCCATTCCTCTCAAAAATATTAGAAAAGGCTGTTGCGCAACTCACTGCCTTCCTGAAGACAAACAATGTATACGAAATACTTCAGTCTGGTTTTAGACCCCATCATAGCACTGAGACTGCACTTGTGATGGTGGTAAATGACCTTTTAATGACATCAGACCGAGGCTCTGCATCTGTCCTCGTGCTCCTAGACCTCAGTGCTGCTTTTGATACCATCGGTCACCACATTCTTTTGGAGAGATTGGACAAGTTCTGCCCTGGTTTAGATCTTATCTGTCGGAAAGATATCAGTTTGTCTCTGTGAATGGTTTGTCCTCTGACAAATCAACTGTACATTTCGGTGTTCCTCAAGGTTCCGTTTTAGGACCACTATTGTTTTCGCTATATATTTTACCTCTTGGGGATGTCATTCGAAAACATAATGTTGTGCCTAATGGTTCCCAAGCGGGAACTACACCCCCCCCCCCCGTTCAACTCAAACGGTGGCGCAGGGAATGCAAAAATATTCTTAGAAATATTTAACCCCCACACATGAACAAGTCCAATACCTCAAATGAAAGATAAACACCTTGTTCATCTACCCAGTGTGACAGATTTTTTAAATGTTTTACGGCGAAAACACAGCATATATATATGTTAGACCACCACCAAAACAAAGAAAAAACGTAGCCATTTTGTCCAACAAAAGATACAATGACAAAAGCAGGATTAAAAGAAAAATCATTCACTAACCTTTTGAAAATCTTCATCAGATGACAGTAATATGACATGTTACACAGTACATTTATGTTTTGTTCGATAATATGCATTTTATATCCATAAATCTCGGTTTACATTGACGCCATGTTCAGAAAATTCTCCAAAATGCCCGGAGAAATTATATAAAGCTACGCCAGATAACGCCAGATAACAGAAATACTCATCATAAACTTTGACTAAAGATACATGTTCTACATATAGTTAGAAAGATACACTTGTTCTTAATGCAACCGCTGTGTCACATTTTTTTTTTTACGTTACGGAATTAGTTTACTATGCAATAATCTGAGACGGCGCTCAGACGTAACAATATTTCTCCGCTATGTTGGAGTCAACAGAAATACAAAATTACAACATAAATATTCCCTTACCTTTGATGGTCTTCGATCAGAATGTAGTGGAAGGAGTCATACTTACCCAATACATCGTTTTGTTTCATAATGTTCAATTCTAGTGTCCATGTAGTAGCATATGCTACCACTTTCAGCTCAAATGCCCAAAAAATTACTTCTGGTCCAGAATAATTGCGCATCAAAACTTCCAAATTACATATTACAGGTCGACGAAACTGGTCAAACTAAGTGCAGAATCAAGCTTCAGGATGTTATAAACGTACAAAACGAATGGCATTCCAACCAGACAATCCTAGTTCATCTGGGGCTGACTGGAACAAAGGAAGCTCTCTGTCCAAAGCGTGCCTTCACGCACGTGAAAATCCTTGCGACACCTACAGTTTTTCACCCCATTGGGTCAAAGTTCACAGCATATGCACCATTAAATGCTCTACTGAATGAGGACATCTAGTGGAAGACATAGGAAGTGTTTCCAGATCCATAACTGGTTGGGAAGGGATGACATCAAAGTTGCCCCAACTTTCAGGATTCCAAAACTAGTTTGGAAGATTGCCTGCCCTGTGAGTTCTGTTATACTCACAGACATAATTCAAACGGTTTTAGAAGCTTCAGTGTTTTCTATCCAATAATAATAATAATATACATATATTAGCAATTTAGGACAGATTTTTATGCAGTTTACTATGGGCACGCAATTCATCCAAAGGGGAAATACCGCCCCCTATCCTTAAGTCATTTAACTTTCACTGCTATGCGGATGACACACAGCTGTACATTTCAATGAAACATGGTGAAGCCCCAAAATTGCCCTCGCTAGAAGCATGTGTTTCAGACATAAGGAAGTGGATGGCTACAAACGTTCTACTTTTAAACTCGGACAAAACAGAGATGCTTGTTCTAGGTCCCAAGAAACAAAGAGATCTTCTGTTGAATCTGACAATTAATCTTAATGGTTGTACAGTCGTCTCAAATAAAACTGTGAAGGACCTCGGCGTTACTCTGGACCCTGATCTCTCTTTTGAAGAACATATCAAGACCATTTCAAGGACAGCTTTTTTCCATCTACGTAACATTGCAAAAATCAGAAACTTTCTGTCCAAAAATGATGCAGAAAAATGAATCCATGCTTTTGTCACTTCTAGGTTAGACTACTGCAATGCTCTACTCCCCGGATACCCAGATAAAGCATTAAATAAACTTCAGTTAGTGCTAAATACGGCTGCTAGAATCCTGACTAGAATGAAAAAATGTGATCATATTACTCCAGTGCTAGCCTCCCTACACTGGCTTCCTGTCAAAGCAAGGGCTGATTTCAAGGTTTTACTGCTAACCTACAAAGCATTACATGGGCTTGCTCCTACCTATCTCTCTGATTTGGTCCTGCCGTACATACCTACACGTACGCTACGGTCATAAGACGCAGGCCTCCTAATTGTCCCTAGAATTTCTAAGCAAACAGCTGGAGGCAGGGCTTTCTCCTATAGAGCTCCATTTTTATGGAACGGTCTGCCTACCCATGTCAGAGACCCAAACTCGGTCTCAACCTTTAAGTCTTTACTGAAGACTCATCTCTTCAGTGGGTCATATGATTGAATGTAGTCTGGCCCAGGAGTGGGAAGGTGAACGGAAAGGCTCTGGAGCAACGAACCGCCCTTGCTGTCTCTGCCTGGCCGGTTCCCCTCTTTCCACTGCAATTCTCTGCCTCTAACCCTATTACAGGGGCTGAGTCACTGGCTTACTGGGGCTCTCTCATACAGGTCCCTGGGAGGGGTGCGTCACCTGAGTGGGTTGAGTCACTGATGTGATCATCCTGTCTGGGTTGGCGCCCCCCACCCCCCCCTTGGGTTGTGCCGTGGCGGAGATCTTTGTGGGCTATACTCAGCCTTGTCTCAGGATGGTAAGTTGGTGGTTAAAGATATCCCTCTAGTGGTGTGGGGGCTGTGCTTTGGCAAAGTGGGTGGGGTTATATCCTTCCTGTTTGGCCCTGTCCGGGGGGAGTCCTCGGATGGGGCCACAGTGTCTCCTGACCCCTCCTGTCTCAGCCTCCAGTATTTATGCTGCAGTAGTTTGTGTCGGGGGGCTAGGGTCAGTTTGTTATATCTAGAGTACTTCTCCTATCCTATTCGGTGTCCTGTGTGAATTTAAGTGTGCTCTCTCTAATTCTCTCTTTCTCTCTTTCTTTCTCTCTCTCGGAGGACCTGAGCCCTAGGACCATGCCTCAGGACTACCTGACATGATGACTCCTTGCTGTCCCCAGTCCACCTGGCCGTGGTGCTGCTCCAGTTTCAACTGTTCTGCCTTGTTATTATTGGACCATGCTGGTCATTTATGAACATTTGAACATCTTGGGCATGTTCTGTTATAATCTCCACCCGGCGAAGCCAGAAGAGGACTGGCCACCCCAAATAGCCTGGTTCCTCTCTAGGTTTTGGCCTTTCTAGGGAGTTTTTCCTAGCCACCGTGCTTCTACACCTGCATTGCTTGCTGTTTGGGGTTTTAGGCTGGGTTTCTGTATAGCACTTTGAGATATCAGCTGATGTACAAAGGGCTATATAAATACATTTGATTTGATTAATAAAATCTTGGAAACACCTGTTCACACTATGAGGATTATAAACATGTCCAGACATAGAGAACGATCACATCAAGAAGGTGTAACAGTGATGAATGGCTATTCAATGTACAACAGTAGTCTTCTGTAACAAGCAATATGTATTAATCAAATCAAATCAAATGTATTTATATAGCCCTTCGTACATCAGCTGATATCTCAAAGTGCTGTACAGAAACCCAGCCTAAAACCCCAAACAGCAAGCAATGCAGGTGTAGAAGCACGTATTAAAGTATTAAATGTGTTTCCATACATCCATGACTGAATGGTTTCACAAACACCTTTAAAGGTTTTGTAAGTAAGTTGTAACAGGCCTCATTCAGCAGTCTGAATTAACCTAGACACCAAAACATCCATGTTTAGAGAAGCTTGGAGATTATTCCACAAGGGGCAAAGAGCTGATTTACTGAACTCTGTACAGACCAAAGGAATTTCCAGAGTTAGCAATCCATGAGACTGTGTATGATAACCCTGACTCGTACATCTAATGGTTATTGTAGATGTTAGCTACAGAGGGAGTTTACAGTATGTAAAAGAGCTTTATAAAGGCAAAGAGAGCAACGAATTGACCTACATGACCTGAAAGAGGGTCAGCCTACTTTATGATAGAGAATGCAGGGATGTGTACTGAACCTGAACCCATAAAACAAAGTGCTCTAGGCTTTAATGAAGTGGCAGCTGCATTCATATAGATGATTTTGCAATAGTCTAGGATCAGTAAGAACATTGCTTGAATTATCTGGTTTGTACTATTTTAAGCGAGGCCAGACCTATTTCTATAGAAGAAGCCCCTTTCATTTTCAGCATCTTAATTAATTCATCAATATGTTTTTCAAAAAGACAACTTAACGTATATACTGATACACCGTACCAGGTACGTACACTTCAATCATTATAATCATTTGTGTACTCTAGAAAACACTTAGTTTTCCATGAATTAAATAATAATTTAAGGTCAATAAAGGTGTTCCGCAAAATAATGAAAGCCTAATGTAGATCAGATAGAGCCTGATCAGCAGTGCGGGGCAATTGAGTACACAACGGTATCATCTGCATACAGGTGCAGGTAAAACTGTCATATCTATATATTTCTGACAAAACATTAATACAATAGTTGTTTAGACATTCTAACATATAACACAATATCTAGATACTAAAAAATGTATATGCAACATTTGAACAATTGACCCCCCCCCTCGGGTGATGTATACAACTTCACGATACATTGGCTATTTTAGTGTTCCTTTTGTCTTTTTTTTTTTTTTACATGTAATCTAAGGTCTTCACAACCAAATGCATACAACTGTTTCCATTCCCCCATGGCTATATAAACTGAACTCTAGGTTTCATTTGCATGATATAGAATTGAAAGTTTCTACCATGCCTCTCTGCAGATCCTCTCAAGCTCTGTCAGGTTGGATGTGGAGCTTTGCTGGACAGCTATTTTCAGGTCTCTCCAGAGATGTTTGATCGGGTTTAGGCCCGGGCTATGGCTGGGCCACTCAATGGTGCCCTGATTGGTGGAGCGCTGCAGAGATGGGACTCTAGAGCTCTGTCAGTGACAATCGGGTACTTGATCACCTCCCTGACCAAGGCCCTTCTCCCCCGATTGCTCAGTTTGGCCCGGCGGCCAGCTCTAGGAAGAGTCTTAGTGGTTCCAAAGCTCTTCCATTTATAAACGATGGAAGCCACTGTGTTCTTAGGGACCTTCAATGCTTCAGACATTTCTTAGTACACTTCCCCAGAGCTCTTAATCAGGGATTTGTCTGACAGTCTCACTGTATACAATGCATGCCTACATCTAAAGTATGAATATATGAGGAATGTCTGACAACTCACCCCATCACAAATGCTCTTATGTAGACCCAAGCTTTATTTTGAATCAGTAGCAAAGGTAAAAGATGAGAAAACCAAAGAATTAACTCAACAGTAGTCATTTTTACTACGGACTGCAAGCAATGGACATGAAACATTTCAAAGAGACAAGGCATTTTTTAAAGTAAAATTGTTTATTGATTCCATCCCACTAGAGTAGCAAGAGCACCAGCAACTTCCTGGTCTAAAAAGCAGAAAGAAATGCAAACAATGTCAGCAACACAGAATGTTAAGTAATTAATGTCAAAAACAATACTCACCATTAGAGCTTCTAGAGGATGAATCCATTATATTTTCCTGTTGATAGATATATGGTTAGTACAAAGGCCTTCAAATTCAGAGAGCAAAGTTCAGAGCAGGTTAAAGTGAACCATTACCTTGCAGAATCCTTCACTAGTGTTGGATATATGCTTGGTGCGCCAATGCTAACATTCCCGTCCTTGGGAGCATTTCCACTGTCAACAGGCATGGCCTCTCTAGGAGTGTAGCCGATTTGGGAGACTCCAGTTCTGCCATTCTTGTAGTGCGATTTGGAACTGTAGGAAGAGATTGGGATGACACCCGACTGTTCAACAATGCTGGCTTGAGAACTACCAGAGGCACCATCTTCAGTGCTTTCGTAGTGCTTCTGCTGAGAATTTGGGGCCAGTTGCTGCTGGGAAATTTGGGCTACATGCCAAAATTGCTGAGGAATGGGGTTGGGTTGCTGCTGGGCCAATTGAGCTGGATACCTCACTTGCTGAGGTTCGACGGCGAGTTCCTTCTGCTGCTCGACGGCGAGTTCCTTCTGCTGCTCGACTGCCAGTTCCTTCTGCTGCTCGACTGCCAGTTCCTTCTGCTGCTCGACTGCCAGTTCCTTCTGCTGCTCGACTGCCAGTTCCTTCTGCTGGGGAAATTGAGATGGATGCCACACGAGCGGAGGCTGCTGGAGAATGGCGGCCAGATGATTCTCCTGTTGGAGCATTTTAGCTCGATACCACATTTGCTGGGGCATGGCGGTCAGTTCCTTCTGTTGAGGTTCAGTGGCCGGTTGCTTCTGCTGCAGGGGCATTTGAGCTGGATGCCACACTTGCTCGGACGTGGTGGGTGGTTGCTTCTGCTGCTGAGGTTCAGTAGCTGTTCGATTCTTGGACATTTGAGCTGGATCCCACACCTGCTGAGGTTGCTGGGCTATGGTGGTTGGTTCCTTCTGCAGTAGAGGCATAGCGGCCAGTTGCTTCTGCTGGGGAAACTGAGCAGGATGCCACCCCAGCTGGGGCACGGCGGTCGGTTGCTTCTGCTGCAGGGGCATTTGAGCAGGATGCCACACTTGCTGGGGCACAGCGGTCGGTTGCTTTTGCAGCATTTGATTTGGATGCCACACTTGCTGGGGCACAGCGGTTGTTTGCAGGGGCATTTGAGAAGGATGCCACACTTGCTGGGGCACGGCGGTCGGTTGCTTCTGCTGCAGGGGCATTAGAGCAGGATGCCACACTTGCTGGGTCACGGCAGTCGGTTGCTTCTGCTGCAGGGGCATTTGAGCAGGATGCCACACTTGCTGGGGCACGGCGGTCGGTTGCTTCTGCTGCAGGGGCATTTGAGGAGGATACCACACTTGCTGGGGCACAGCGGTCGGTTGCTTTTGCAGCATTTGATTTGGATGCCACACTTCCTGGGGCACAGCGGTTGTTTGCAGGGGCATTTGAGAAGGATGCCACACTTGCTGGGGCACGGCGGTCGGTTGCTTCTGCTGCAGGGGCATTAGAGCAGGATGCCACACTTGCTGGGGCACAGCGGTCGGTTGCTTCTGCTGCAGGGGCATTAGAGCAGGATGCCACACTTGCTGGGGCACAGCGGTCGGTTGCTTTTGCAGCATTTGATTTGGATGCCACACTTGCTTGGGCACAGCGGTCGGTTGCTTTTGCAGCATTTGAGCTGGATGCCACACTTGCTGGGGCACGGCGGTCGGTTGCTTCTGGGGCGTTTGAGCTGGATGCCACACTTGCTGGGGCACGGCGGTCGGTTGCTTCTGCTGCAGGTGCATTTGAGCTTGAAGCCACACTTGCTGGGGCACGGCGGTCGGTTGCTTCTGCTGCAGGGGCATTTGAACTGGATGCCACACTTGCTGGGGCACGGCGGTCGGTTGCTTCTGCTGCAGGGGCATTTGAGGAGGATACCACACTTGCTGGGGCACAGCAGTCGGTTGCTTCTGCTGCAGGGTCATTTGAGCTTGATGCCACACTTGCTGGGGCACGGCGGTCGGTTGCTTCTGCTGCACGGGCATTTGAACTGGATGCCACACTTGCTGGGGCATGGCGGTCGGTTGCTTATGCGTCAGCATGTGAGCTAGATGCCACACTTGCTGGGGCACAGTTGTCGGTTGCCTCTGCGGCTGAGCTTCTGCGGCTGGTTGCTTCTGATGCAGGGGCATTTGAACTGGATTCCACACTTGCTGAGGTTGCTGGGACATGGGGGCCAGTTCCTTCCACCCGATGGCGGCCGGATGTTTCTGTTGCGCTTGCATTTGAGATTTTGGAGACTTATAATTGCCATATCCTAGAGACCGAAGTGATCCTGCATAGAGCCATGCTGCATTAGAATCCAGTGCAGGAGACCAATCACCTAGGTACAA
Organism: Oncorhynchus kisutch; assembly: GCF_002021735.2. Classification (NCBI taxonomy): domain Eukaryota; kingdom Metazoa; phylum Chordata; class Actinopteri; order Salmoniformes; family Salmonidae; genus Oncorhynchus; species Oncorhynchus kisutch. Next base: position 58,939 of record NW_022263090.1, read on the forward strand.
AATATAAACTGTAAAATGTCAGCATTTGAAGGTTATGGAACTGCGTAGCTGTTATTTGAAATGAACTCACCTTCTGATGTAGAAGACATTATCCCTCCAATTAGCAGGCAACAAAGCCAAGAAACTCTTAAGGAAAAAGAATGTATGTCATAAACATAGCTACCTGTAACACCTGAAGGACAAGGGAAACAAACTAAATCAATACTTAAAAACATACCTGAAAGCGATTCCAATCATCACAGCCATTTTGCCCTCAAAACTTCACCAGTATTCAGAACTAATGGTAGGCATACATCCTACCAGAATACCCCTTTTACTATATTTGCCAGATGTTTGGTTGCTCCTTTTAAAGGAATTCCAGACCCTTCTAATGACGTTGGCTAATTAAGGACAGCTGTCAGCCACTGAACTACATTCAATTTCTATTTCCAAATTGACCCCTAAATCCTACACCTTGATCTAAACACAAGGATTTAATTGGGATAAGCAATATGGCCACAATTGCATCCAGCCTATCAGAAGACAAGGTGAAGCAATTAACATATTGCATTACCCTATCTGATCATTTCAAATGCCCCTAAATGACTAAGTGGTAGGTGTAGGAGCTAGGGGTTGATTTGGAATACAGAAATTTACTCAGGTCTGGTTGATTCTCTAATTGAGATCCTGACAGGTTTGACAGCCCTTACTCTAAAGCACGCGTCAAACTCATTACACGGAGGGCCGAGTGTTTGCGGATTTTCACTCCTTCCTTGTACTTGATGGCTGAATTAAGTCCACTAATTACTCCCCTCACCTACAGTAGTTGTCTTGGTCTTAAATGAAAGGAAAAAACAAAAACCTACAGACACTAGGCCCTCCATGGAATGAGTTTGACACCCCTGCTCTAAAGTAGGAAACACATTTTGTCTTGGCACTTCATTGATCGGTTTAAATTATTGCTTGTACAAAATTCACTTGGTTCATTTGAAGATTAGAGGCAGAATGAGCAGTTAGGCACCATTATTTTACACATGCCTTCTTTAAAACCGTGTGTTTCATTCAGCATAGCAACATTAGATGGATAACAGTTTCATTTGCACAAAGTGCAACATCTTAGACAAATTCTGATTTCAGACAGACACCAATTAAACACTCATGTTATGCTTTTGATGATCTGAGTCTTTAATTTTTCAGAGGCAAACATACAGTAGGGCTCGTTTGAGTGGTATTTTTTTATTTTTTATTTTACCTTTATTTAACCAGGCAAGTCAGTTAAGAACACATTCTTATTTTCAATGACGGCCTGGGAACAGTGGGTTAACTGCCTGTTCAGGGGCAGAACGACAGATTTGTACCATGTCAGTTCGGGGGTTTGAACTCGCAACCTTCCGGTTACTAGTCCAACGCTCTAACCACTAGGCTACGCTGCCGCCCCTGTAAGGCTAAAGCAACTGACTGTAGACCAAAGTCAAGAAGTAAAGTCAGGAGGGGTGCATCTGCGACAACCGAAAGTCGGATACTAACTTCATTTTCCAACAGCAAGGCTCAGATCTCCATGGCAGTGTTGCCATTGTTTATAAAAGGTTTACTTTATCATGTAAAACTGTGCTTTGACATATGCATTGACGGGTCTTAGATTTTTAGACTGGCTATCTCTAAAATGCTTTGTGACTACTGCTGATGCAAAAAAGGGCTTTTAAGAAATACATATGGTTGATTGACAGATTTGTATTATTATAAAAATAATATAACAATATTATTATTATCATCATAATATTTATTATTATTATGTTACAGGTGAGACATACCCAGAAATGTCAACATCTTGGCAAGTGCTCAAATCTGTACAGCAGCCCCAGACAATCATGTACAGTAGCTCCAACTTACAAGAATGGGTTTACAAGGCAGTGATGAAAAAAGTTTATATGAGCGCTAATTAAAACATACAATGATATATATGTGATACAATTACCCATTCAAAACTGTTGTTACAAAATCACTTCTCATTGTGTTCATTTCAAGGTTTCACAAACATAAAACAACTATCTAGTTAATGTTTCTCGGACTAATACACTGTTGAGTTTCCTATTTACTAAAGAACAGTCATTAAGACAAAACACAAAGAGTTGTAATATAATCTGTATACATGTCATTCTATACTGAAGACAGGTACATTCTGAAAGATTTTTGATGTTAATGTGATAACACATTCTTTATTCATCTCTCAATTTAGGATATCATTTATTTGTTACGTTACTGAAATTGTATTATTTATGTTGTCTCATACCATGACAATACACTACCAAACAATTCAAGCAGATGTGGAATTAACCCCATAACAGTTGTGTGTCTTTTTGGATCAAGAATTGATCAAGAATACCAATAGGCTTGATCAGATCCTCTTTCCTATGCAGGCACCATATAATGCACAGCCACATGCAAATCCATGAACTCCCCCAATAGAACATTGAAAACCTTAACATGACAACTGGCAATGTCATTATTATTGTCACCATCCATCAATTGTTGAATTGTGTTATTTTTCTTTGTAAATGCACTGAGCCTCCAAGGGCTGGAGCCAATCAACGTAGTAAATTAAAAAAGACCCAAATAAAACGTATGTGAAAAGATGTGGTCAAAGTATAAAACGTTGCTGTTTTGTTTTGTTACAACAACCAAGTTTTCCTAACATTTGCCATAACTAGTAATCGTTACATCCTGAATGAATATGGGCTCCCAAATATGCACCTGGGAACACATGGGAGGGGTGGGACCACATGCACTTTTAAGTAATTGAGCCTAGAACATCATTTCTATATTGTAATTAAAATCATTGACCCATAAGAGAACAATGACCAAAGCAAAGCGTGAGCCATATATAATTAAAACAACATTATTCTTAGTGAGAAATATAATCTAATAAACAAATGTTTGCATAACGAAAGACATGAAAACTGTCTCCAACAATGTATTTAGCTATGTATAAAACGTTCATATTGGCAGTAAGGTCATTGAGAATAGCTATTGACAGTAGTTCTTGTGGGAGGTTTAGGGATAAATAAGGTGAAGGATCATGAATGTTAAAGATTTGTTCACCTTGGGGATTTTGAAAGAGGGGGATTAGAACCCCAAAGTAATAGTGATAAGAAAGATCATAAAGGTCATTTCCGGTCACAACTTGCAGACTTGTTTATGTGTTGCTGTGCGTTTTGTTGCCAACCTATTTTGCTACCTGACAACTTTACGCTTTTTACTTTTTAATTACCGTTTCTATTTTTGTTTTTTCCCCTCAACTTTTTCACTCCGGACGCTTTATCTGGACAAGGTTCGTCAGGACCTCCAACAGCCGAAGCTAAGTAGTAACATTAACATGATGCCTTCTAATTGCAGTCGCTGTACTCATAATATACAGGAGAACGATCGCCTTACGGCGAGGATAGCTGTGCTACAAGCCCAGCTTCAGACGCAATCGTTAGGCAAGGGTAATTTCAGTGTAGGAAAGGATGAACACAGTCCTCGCAGCCGGACAACTTTCTCATGGTTTCTGGAAGGAAATGCTGTAGGAATGCTCAACCGGTGTCGCTCATTCAGCGACAGAAACTTTCAACCGGTTTTCCCCATTAAGCAGCAAGTCGGAGTCAGAGGCCGAGCCTTCTCGTGTCTCTACTCCTCCCGTTACGGGGTCTGAGACTCCGAAGCTTCCCACCATTAGCTCTGACAAATTGAAAACTCTAGTCATTGGCGACTCCCGCAGTATTAGACTTAAAACGAATCATCCAGCGATCATACACTGTTTACCAGGGGGCAGGGCTACCGCCGTTAAGGCTAATCTGAAGATGGTGCTGGCTAAAGCTAAAACTGGAGAGTGTAGAAAGTATAGAGATATTGTTATCCACGTCGGCACCAACGTGGTGTTAGGATGAAACAGTCAGAGATCACCAAGCGCAACATAGCTTTGGTGTGTAAATCAGCTAGAAAGATATGTCGGCATCGAGTAATTAACTCTGGCCCACTCCCAGTTAGGGGGAGTGATGAGCTCTACAGCAGAGTCTCACAACTCAATCGCTGGTTGAAAACTTTTCTCTGCCCCTCCCAAAAGATACAATTTGTAGATAATTGGCCCTCTTTCTGGGACTCACCCACAAACAGGACCAAGCCTGACCTGCTGAGGAGTGACGGACTCCATCCTAGCTGGAGGGGTGCTCTCATCTTATCTACCAACATAGACAGGGCTCTAACTCCTCTAGCTCCACAATGAAATAGGGTGCAGGCCAGGCAGCAGGCTGTTAGCCAGCCTGCCAGCATAGTGGAGTCTGCCACTAGCACAGTCAGTGTAGTCAGCTCAGCTATCACCATTGAGACCGTGTCTGTGCCTCGACCTAGGTTGGGCAAAACTAAACATGGTGTTGTTCGCCTTAGCAATCTCACTAGGATAAAGACCTCCTCCATTCCTGTCATTATTGAAAGAGATCATGATACCTCACATCTCAAAATAGGGCTACTTAATGTTAGATCCCTTACTTCAAAGGCAATTCTAGTCAATGAACTAATCACTGATCATAATCTTGATGTGATTGGCCTGACGGAAACATGGCTTAAGCCTGATGAATTTACTGTGTTAAATGAGGCCTCACCTCCTGGCTACACTAGTGACCATATCCCCCGTGCATCCCGCAAAGGCGGAGGTGTTGCTAACATTTACGATAGCAAATTTCAATTTACAAAAAAAAATGATGTTTTCGTCTTTTGAGCTTCTAGTCATGAAATCTATGCAGCCTACTCAATCACATTTTATAGCTACTGTTTACAGGCCTCCTGGGCCATATATAGCGTTTCTCATTGAGTTCCCTGAATTCCTATCGGACCTTGTAGTCATAGCAGATAATATTCTAATCTTTGGTGACTTTAATATTCACATGGAAAAGTACACAGACCCACTCGAAAAGGCTTTTGGAGCCATCATCGACTCAGTGGGTTTTGTCCAACATGTCTCTGGACCCACTCACTGTCACAGTCATACTCTGGACCTAGTTTTGTCCCATGGAATAAATGTTGTAGATCTTAATGTTTTTCCTCATAATCCTGGACTATCGGACCACCATTTTATTATGTTTGCAATTGCAACAAATAATCTGCTCAGACCCCAACCAAGGAGCATCAAAAGTCGTGCTATAAATTCACAGACAACACAAAGATTCCTTGATGTCCTTCCAGATTCCCTCTGTCTACCCAAGGATGCCAGAGGACAAAAATCAGTTAACCACCTAACTGAGGAACTCAATTTAACCTTGCGCAATACCCTAGATGCAGTTGCACCCCTAAAAACTAAAAACATTTCTCATAAGAAACTAGCTCCCTGGTACACAGAAAATACCCGAGCTCTGAAGCAAGCTTCCAGAAAATTGGAACGGAAATGGCGCCACACCAAACTGGAACTCTTCCGACTAGCTTGGAAAGACAGTACCGTGCAGTACCGAAGAGCCCTTACTGCTGCTCGATCATCCTATTTTTCTAACTTAAGGTCAACAAGCTTAGATTGTAGGATGGCCGGGGTGTTAAACCTATAGTGACTCCCCATCCCGCATGAGGGAGCGTAATCATGGACTGACACTAATTAGCATAACGCAACGGACATAAATATTCCTAGAAAATATTCCTATTTGTGAAAATCACAAGTGAAAAATATTGAGACACAGCTTAGCCTTGTGTTAATCACCCTGTCATCTCGGGATTTCCAAAATATGCTTTACAGCCAAAGCTAGACAAGCATTTGTGTAAGTTTATCGATAGCCTAGCATAACATTTTGTCTAGCTAGCAGCAGGTAACTTGGTCACGGAAATCAGAAAAGCAATCAAATTACATTGTTTACCTTTGATGAGCTTCGGATGTTTTCACTCACAAGACTCCCAGTTAGATAGCCAATGTTCCTTTTTTCCAAAAATATTATTTTTGTAGGCGAAATAGCTCCGTTTGTTCTTCACGTTTAGCTGAGAAATCGCCCGGAAATTGCAGTCACGAAAACTCAGAAAAATATAAAACATTAGCTCCATAATATCGACAGAAACATGGCAAACGTTGTTTATAATCAATCCTCAAGGTGTTTTTCAAATATCTATTCGATAATATATCCACCGGGACAATTCGTTTTTCAGTAGGACCGATTGGAATAATGGCTACCTCTATATTTTACGTGAGAATCTCTCTGGGAGCATCAGGTGACCACTTGCGCAATGTAGCCACTTACGGGTATTCTTCAACATAAATGCGTAAAACTACATCACAATGCTGTAGACCCCTTGGGGAATATGGAGAAAAAGTAATCTGGTTGATAGCACATTCACTGCTCAATAGGGACGCATTGGAACGCAGCGCTTTCAAAACATGAGGCACTTCCGGATTGGATTTTTCTCAGGCTTTCGCCTGCAACATCAGTTCTGTTATAGTCACAGACAATATTTTTAGAGTATTTTTTATATAATATAGTAGCACAAACTCTGAAGATAGATGTGGGGCAATCAATTCACATATGGTATTGAGGGCACAGCTGGGGGCAGAAGGAGGTCTATAGCAAGCGGCAGCAGTGAGAGACTTGTTTCTGTAAAGGTGCATTTTTAGAACTAGAAGCTCAAATTGTTTGGGTACAGACTGAGATAGTAATACAGAACTCTGCAGGCTATCTTTGCAGTAGATTGCAACACCGCCCCCTTTGGCAGTTCTATGCTGGCGGAAAACGTTATAGTTAGCGATGTAGATTTCAGGGTTTTTGGTGGTTTTCCTAAGCCAGGATTCAGACACGGCTAAGACATCTGGTTTGGCAGAGTGTGCTAAAGCAGTGAGTAAAACAAACTTAGGGAGTAGGCTTCTAATGTTAACATGCATGAAACCAAGGCTTTTACGTTTACAGAAGTCAACAAATGAGAGCACCTGGGGGGTGGGAGTGGAGCTAGGCACTGCAGGACCTGGATTAATCTCCACATCACCAGAGGAACAGAGGGGAAGTAGGATAAGGGTACGGCTAAAGGTTATACGAACTGGCCGTCTAGCACGTTCGGAACAGAGAGTAAAAGGAGCAGGTTTCTCGGCACGATAACATAGATTCAAGGCATAGTGTACAGACAAAGGTAAGGTAGGCGGTGAGTACATTGGAGGTAAACCTAGGCATTGAGTAATGATGAGAGAGATATAGTCTCTAGAGATGTTTAAACCAGGTGATGTCATCGCAGGTGGAACAACATGGTTGGTTAAGGCATGGTTGGTTAAGGCATATTGAGCAGGGCTAGAGGCTCTACAGTGAAATAAGACTGTAATCACCAACCAGGACAGTAATGGACGAGGCATATTGATATTAGAGAGAGGCATGCATAGCCAAGTGAACATATGGGTCCAGTGAGTGGTTGGGCTGGCTGGGGACACGGCGATTCAGACAGATTAGCAGGCCGATGCTAACAAGCTAACAGTTAGTAGGCCGGGGCTAAACAAGCTAGCAGCTAGTAGACCGGGGCAAGCTAGCAGTTAGCAGGCCGGGGCCGGCAAGCTAGCTGTTAGTAGACCGGGGTAAGCTAGCAGTTAGCAGGCCGGGTTAGCCGGGGCTAGCAGTTAGCAGACCGGGTTAGCAAGCAAGCAGTTAGCAGGGGCTAACTCTTGCCTCTTCGTGCTGTGACATCGATAGACCAGTCGTGGACTTAGTAGGGTTCCAAGTAGCTCTAGGTAGCTAGCAGGCCTAGCTGGTTAGCATAACGGGCCTTCAGCGGGCATCGCGCTTGAGGGACCTGTTGGAGTCCTCGGGCAGATTATGTTGGTATTCCAGTTGTAGGGGATCTACGGGGTTCCATGCCCCGTACCGGCTGTAGAAGGGGTCCGGATATTGTAGCTCAGGAGTATGCTTCGGTGGTAGCACAGTAGCCCTGGCCGGGCTAGCTTCAAGCTAATTGGTGCTTTCTCTGGGATGGAAACGCTAGCCAGGAGTAGTCATCTGGGATTGTGGTTAGCTAGTTGTGAAGATCCAGATGAAAATGTTCAGTTTGCGGTAGGAATCCGGGGATAAAATAATAGGTCCATTATGCTCTGGTTAGAGTCACGTTGTTCGAACTGGCGAGAGCTTTCCGAGCTGAAGGTTAGCTGATGATTAACCTGGCAATGGTTTGCTGACTGATAGCTGGTAGTTAGCTGGCTAGCTTCAGTTGAGGGATTCCAGATCCAAAGTAAATACAAATACTTTAGAAACAAAAGCAGATCCACGCCACATTGGGTGAGGCGGGATGCAGGAGAGTATTTAGATGTTGAGGTTTAGCAAAATATTTTAAAAGATATGCAAAGAAAAAGATGTAAAATGATATATACAAGGGACACGACAGGACAAAGACGTCTGACTGCTACGCCATGTTGGATTGAAGTCCAGAGATGAGTCCAGAGAGACAGAGGATGAGAACCAGAAAAACCACTATGATTCCTACAGCTGCATTCAGAACTGAGGTATGTTTCCTTAAAAGATCAAATGGACGATATGAGTACATGGCATGTCTTATAATATAAAAACGAACATAATTCAGAATATCAACACAATACATGTTACTACTTGGAGATCTTAAATTACTTTTCAGAAGTTTACATACACTCAATTAGTATTTGGTAGCATTGCTTTTATATTCTTTATCTTGGGTCAAACATTTCAGGGAGCCTTCCACTAGCTTCCCACAATAACTTGGATCAATTTTGTCCCATTCATAACGATGGTCATTATGGCCAAACAGTTTTATTTTTGTTTCATCAGACCAGAGGACATTTCTCCAAAAAGTATGATCTTTGTCCCCATGTGCAGTTGCAAACCATAGTCTGGCTTTTTTTATGGCGGTTTAAGGAGCAGTGGCTTCTTCCTTATTGAGCGGCCTTTCAGGTTATGTTGATATAGGACTCGTTTTACTGTGGATATAGATACTTTTGTACCCGTTTCCTCCAGCATCTTCACATCACATTTGAACTTTGCTGGGATTGATTTGCACTTTTCACACCAAAGTACGTTAATCTCTAGGAGACAGAACGCATCTGCTTCCTGAGCCTTATGAAGGCTGCGTGGTTCCATGGTGTTTATACTTGAATACTATTGTTTGTACAGATGAACGTGGTACCTTCAGGTGTTTGGAAATTACTCCCAAGGATTAACCAAACTTGTGGAGGTCTACAATCTTTATCTGAGGTCTTGGCTGATTTCTTTTGATTTTCCCATGATGTCAAGCAAAGGGGCACTGAGTTTGAAGGTAGGCCTTGAAATACATCCACAGGTACACCTCCAATTGACTCAAATGATGTCAATTAGCCTATCGGAAGCTTATAAAGCCATGACATCTGAAATTGTGTAATTTTCCAAGCTGTTTAAAGGCACAGTCAAATTAGTGTATGTAATCTTTTGACCCACTGGAATTGTGATACAGTGAATTATAAGTGAAATAATCGGTCTATAAACAATTGTTTGAAAACGTACTTGTGTCATGCACAAAGTAGATGTCCTAACAGACTTGCCAAAACTATACAGTGCCTTGCAAAAGTATTCACCCCCCTTGGCGTTTTGCTAATTTGTTGCATTACAACCTGTAATTTAAATGGTTGGGAACCATTAGGCACAACATTATGTTTTCGAATGACATCCCCAAGAGGTGAAATATATAGCGAAAACAATAGTGGTCCTAAAACGGAACCTTGAGGAACACCGAAATGTACAGTTGATTTGTCAGAGGACAAACCATTCACAGAGACAAACTGATATCTTTCCGACAGATACGATCTAAACCAGGCCAGAACTTGTCCAATCTCTCCAAAAGAATGTGGTGATCTATGGTATCAAAAGCAGCACTGAGGTCTAGGAGCACGAGGACAGATGCAGAGCCTCGGTCTGATGCCATTAAAAGGTCATTTACCATCTTCACAAGTGCAGTCTCAGTGCTATGATGGGATCTAAAACCAGACTGAAGTATTTCGTATACATTGTTTGTCTTCAGGAAGGCAGTGAGTTGCTGCGCAACAGCCTTTTCTAAACTTTTTGAGAGGAATGGAAGATTCGATATAGGCCGATAGTTTTTTATATTTTCTGGGTCAAGGTTTGGCTTTTTCAAGAGAGGCTTTATTACTGCCACTTTTAGTGAGTTTGGTACACATCCGGTGGATAGAGAGCCATTTATTATGTTCAACATAGGAGGGCCAAGCACAGGAAGCAGCTCTTTCAGTAGTTTAGTTGGAATAGGGTCCAGTATGCAGCTTGAAGGTTTAGAGGCCATGATTATTTTCATCATTGTGTCAAGAGATATAGTACTAAAACACTTGAGCGTCTCTCTTGATCCTAGGTCCTGGCAGAGTTGTGCAGACTCAGGACAACTGAGCTTTGAAGGAATACGCAGATTTAAAGAGGAGTCCGTAATTTTCTTTCTAATAATCATGATCTTTTCCTCAAAGAAGTTCATGAATTTATCACTGCTAAAGTGAAAGCCATCCTCTCTTGGGGAATGCTGCTTTTTAGTTAGCTTTGCGACAGTATCAAAAAGGAATTTCGGATTGTTCTTATTTTCATCAATTAATCTCACACAAATTATCAATGAACCTACCAGGTACAACCCCAAATCAGTAAACACGGGCACCCTCATAGATGTCACCCTAACTAACTCGCCCTCCAAATACACCTCTGCTGTTTTCAATCAAGATCTCAGAGATCACTGCCTCATTGCCTGCATCCGTAATGGGTCTGCGACAGAACGACCACCCCTCATCACTGTCAAACGCTCCCTGAAACACTTCTGCGAGCAGGCCTTTCTAATCGACCTGGCCGGGGTAACCTGGAATGACATTAACCTCATCCCGTCAGTAGATGATGCCTGGCTATTCTTTAAAGTGCCTTCCTCACCATCTTAAATAAGCATGCCCCTCTTAAAAAATGTAGAACTAGGAATAGATATAGTCCTTGGTTCACTCCAGACCTGTCTGCCCTTGACCAGCACAAAAAAAACCTGTGGCGTTCTGCATTAGCATCGAATAGCCCTCGTGATATGTAACTTTTCAGGGAAGTTACGAACAAATATGCACAGGCAGTTAGAAAAGCTAAGGCAAGCTTTTTCAAACAGAAATGTGCATCCTGTAGTACTAACTCAAAAAGGTTCTGGGACACTGTAAAGTCCATGGAGAATAAAAGCACCTCCTCCCAGCTGCCCACTGCACTGAGGCTAGGAAACACTGTCACCACTGATAAATCCACTATAATTGAGAATTTCAAAAAGCATTTCTCTACGGATGGCCATGCTTTCCACATGGCTACCCTCACCCCGGTCAACTGCCCGGCATCCTCCACAGCACCCCGCCAAAGCCCCCACCATTTCTCCTTTACCCAAATCCAGATAGCTGATGTTCTAAAAGAGCTGCAATATCTGGACCAGCCGGGCTAGACAATCTGGACCCCCTCTTTCTAAAATGTATGCCGAAATTGTTGCAACCCGTATTACTAGCCTGTTCAACCTCTCTTTCGTATCGTCTGAGATTCCCAAAGTTTGGAAAGCTGCCGCGGTCATCCCCCTCTTCAAAGGGGGTGACACTCTAGACCCAAACTGCTACAGACCTGTATCTATCATACCCTGTCTTTCTAAGGTCTTCGAAAGCCAAGTTAACAAACAGATTACTGACCATTTCGAATCCCACCATACCTTCTCCACTATGCAATCTGGTTTCAGAGCTGGTCATGGTTGCACCTCAGCAACGCTCAAGGCTCTAAATGACATCATAACCGCCATCGATAAGAGACATTACTGTGCAGCCGTATTCATCGACCTGGCCAAGGCTTTCGACTCTGTCAATCACAACATTCTTATTGGCAGACTTGACAGCCTTGGTTTCTCAAATGATTGCCTCGTCTGGTTTACCAACTACTTCTCTGATAGAGTTCAGTGTGTCAAATCGGAGGGCCTGTTGTCCGGACCTCTGACAGTTTCTATGGGTGTGCCAACAGGGTTCAAATCACAGGCCGACTCTTTTCTCTGTATACATCAATGATGTTGCTCTTGCTGCTGGTGATTCTCTGATCCACCTCTACACAGACGACACCATTCTGTATACTTCTGGCCCCTCCTTGGACACTGTTAACTAACCTCCAGATGAGCTTCAATGCCATACAACTCTCCTTCTGTGGCCTCCAACTGCTCTTAAATGCAAGTAAAACTAAATGCATACTATTCAATCGATCACTGCCCGCACCTGCTCGCCAGTCCAGCATCACTACTCTGGACGGCTATGACTTAGAATACGTGGACAACTACAAATACCTGGGTGTCTGGTTAGACTGTAACCTCTCCTTCCAGACTCACATAAAACATCTCCAGTCCAAAATTAAATCTAGAATTGGCTTCCTATATCGCAACAAAGCATCCTTAACTCATGCTGCCAAACATACCCTCGTAAAACTGACCATCCTACCGATCCTCGACTTCGGTGATGTCATCTATAAAATAGCCTCCAACACTCTACTCAATAAACTGGATGCAGTCTATCACAGTGCCATCCGTTTTGTCACCAAAGGCCCATACACTACCCACCATTGCCACCTGTACGCTGTCGTTGGTTGTTCCTCGCTTCATACTCGTTGCCAAACCCACTGGCTACAGGTTATCTACAAGTCTCTGCTAGGTAAAGCCCCACCTTATCTCAGCTCACTGGTCACCATAGCAGCACCCACTCGTAGCACGCGCTCCAGCAGGTATATCTCACTGGTCACCCCCAAAGTCAATTCCTCCTTTGGTCGTCTTTCCTTCCAGTTCTCTGCTGCCCATGACTGGAACGAATTGCAAAAATCTCTGAAGCTGGAGACTCACATCTCCCTCACTAGCTTTAAGCACCAGCTGTCAGAGCAGCTTACAGATCACTGCACCTGTACATAGCCCATCTGTAAACAGCCCATCTATCTACCTACCTCGTCCCCATACTGGTATTTATTTATTTATTTAGCTTCTTTGCACCCCAGTATCTCTACCAGCACATTCATCTTCTGCCAATCTACCATTCCGGTGTTTAATTGCTATATTGTAATTACTTCGCCACCATGGCCTATTTATTTCCTTAATAACTTACCTCATTTGCACTCACTGTATATAGACTTTTCGTTTTCTTTTGTTCTACTGTATTATTGACTGTATGTTTTGTTTATTCCATGTGTAACTCTGTGTTGTTGTATGTGTCGAATTGCTACGCTTTATCTTGGCCAGGTCGCAGTTGCAAATGAGAACTTGTTCTCAACTAGTCTACCTGGTTAAATAAAGGTGAAAAAAAAAAATGTGGTTCAGGTGAGTGAGATTACATTTATTTTATATAATTGCACTTTAGTAACTTCATTGATTATTAATTGATTGATATCTTCGTACATTCATTCATGTGTAAAACAGGAAGAAGGTCTCCACACCCACCTCCAACACAAGAGACACAGCAGATGATGGACAGATGAGTCTGTTGGAATCAGAAGATGACTGTGTATTCTTTGTGTTACATGGCCATGATCCCTACTGCAGCACAGACAGCGGACACAGACGACCAGGATGACATTCACTACGCCAGTGTCCACTTCTCTCACTCCAAAAACCAGGCAGTGCCTCTGTACTCCACTGTCCAGCTGCCTCAACCACAGAAACAAGACGAAGATGTCCAATGCGCTGCTGTGGAATTCAACCGCCTCAGTGCTTCCACCCAGTGAGCATATTCTGCCATTACAACAACATAGAGTCAATCCTAGAACATTGTGCACACAGCATTAATTGAGAAGTTTGCTTGTTTACAACCAAATCTGGATGTCCAGTACACTGCTGTGAATGCTTTAGACAGGTCTCTACAGGGGGGAAATCAACCAAAAAATACCCCAGCTATTATCAACTTGTCTGCAGTAAGTTCATTCACCTCAGTCCATCTACAAATAAATATCCTATTTTCTATACAGTTGTATTGTTATACCCCTGAAATGGAGGACATATGGGAAATTGTTCATATGACATTTTTAGATCTTTATTGTGTGCATGTTGATAGTATTTTAATGTAGGACTGTAGGGAAGATAGGTCATGTTGTCACGACTTCTGCCGACGTCGTTGCCTCTCCTTGTTCGGGCGGTGCTCGGCGGTCGACGTCACTGGTCTTCTAGCCATCATTGATCCATTTTTTGTCTTGTCTTCCCACACACCTGTTTTCAATCACATTCATTACCTGTTGTGTATTTAACCCTCTGTTTCCCCTCATGTCTTTGTCAGAGATTGTTTATTGTCAGTGTTGTGTTTGTTGTTTAGGTGCGCGATGGGTCCTCGTACCCATGTTTGTTTATATTCTGTTCTTATTAGTGTTATGGAGCATGTTACGTGGACATTCATTAAAAGACTCCATTTTACACTCCGTTTGACTCTCCTGCGCCTGACTTCCCTGCCACCTATACACACGACTCTGACACGTGTGTTCCTAAATTGTTTGATTAGAGTACAGATTTTGTTAGGGGAACCCATATGGGGCCCCGACCCCAAGTTTGGGAACATCTGTAAAAACCTATCCCTCTGCTTCCTCTCTGTCTCTGCTTCCACCTGCATGCATTGCAGCCTGCCTCAGCCTCTCCACTGAGTTCCACATGACTGTCCCTCAGTATTCTACTCTCTGTAAAGGACTTAGTAGCGTATTTGTTTCTCTTGCTGAGGTAGGCTCTGTTTAACATCAGCGTCTTACTACATCCTTACTACATCTAGCTGGCTAAGTAACACTAACCAGACCCCTTCAATGTTACTGCAATCAAAATGTTTGCTGGCAGCTATGACCCCCAACCTGACTGACTGACATACAGAATGTATGTATAAGAGACTATTTACCAGTTGTGCACTCATTCTCTGAGAGTGATTTCTTTGTTCAGGGGATGTCTTTAGAAACGGCAGGAGTCGCGGAAAGGTTAAAAAATAATGCCTTTTGTCCGGCATCTCGCAAACACACTGTTCTCACTGAGTTCTACATACAGTAACTACAGTACATACAGTGACTACAGTACAGTGACTACAGTACACACAGTAACTACAGTACATAGTGACTACAGTACACACAGTAACTACAGTACATATAGTGATTACAGTACACACAGTACATACAGTGACTACAGTACAGTGACTACAGTACACACAGTGACTACAGTACATACAGTGACTACAGTACGTACAGTGACTACAGTACACAGTGACTACAGTACATACAGTAACTACAGTACATACAGTAACTACAGTACATACAGTGACTACAGTTCATATAGTGATTACAGTACACACAGTAACTACAGTACGTACAGTGGCTACAGTACAGTGACTACAGTACACACAGTAACTACAGTACATAGTGACTACAGTACACACAGTAACTACAGTACATATAGTGATTACAGTACACACAGTACATACAGTGACTACAGTACAGTGACTACAGTACACACAGTGACTACAGTACATACAGTGACTACAGTACATACAGTGACTACAGTACATACAGTGACTACAGTACGTACAGTGACTACAGTACACAGTGACTACAGTACATACAGTAACTACAGTACATACAGTAACTACAGTACATACAGTGACTACAGTTCATATAGTGATTACAGTACACACAGTAACTACAGTACGTACAGTGGCTACAGTACACAGTGACTACAGTTCATACAGTATGTACAGTGGCTACAGTACATACAGTAACTACAGTATGTACAGTGACTACAGTACATAGTGACTACAGTACATATAGTGATTACAGTACACACAGTGACTACAGTTCATACAGTACGTACAGTGACTACAGTACATACAGTAACTACAGTACGTACAGTGACTACAGTACATACAGTACGTACAGTGACTACAGTAACTACAGTACGTACAGTAACTACAGTACGTACAGTGACTACAGTACGTACAGTGAGATTAAAGCGTGATTGAAAGCCTTTTGTCCTTAGAAGAAATAACAGTCCAAAATGTTGTCAAACTAATAGTTAGAGAATAGATTACATCATTGTTCAGTGAGAATGTGATGTCATATAGAATGAGTGCTATTATTGTCCTGTGTTGCCATATATTCATTTTCAGTTTATAATAACATGTACTCATATCTTCTGTTTTACTGTGTCTGTTAGGCAAACAAACGATCATGACAAAAGGCGAGACCCAGATGCAGAAACATGAGGCAGATGGTTGGAGTCTTAAAATGTTTAATAATCCAAGGGGGTAGGCAAGAGAATGGTTGTGGACAGGCAAAAAGGTCAAAACCAGATCAGAGTCCAGTAGGTACAGAGTGGCAGACAGGCTCGGGGTCAAGGCAGGCAGAATGGTCAGGCAGGCGGGTACAGAGTCCAGAGAGCAGGCAAGGGTCAAAACCGGGAGGACTAGAAAAAGGAGAATAGCAAAAGGAGTACGGGAAAAACATACTGGTTGACTTGACTTAAACATACAAGACAAACTGGCACAGAGAGACAAGAAACACAGGGATCAATACACTGGGGAGAATAAGCGACACCTAGAGGGGGTGGAGACAATCACAAGAACAGGTGAAACAGATCAGGGCGTGACACAAACATTAGTTATCAGCTGTTGGAGTCACAGTGGTTGTTCTGGTTCACATATTCTGTCTCTCTGGCTTCATGTGGTTATGTTGTGAAGTGAAAAAGCATCTTTCAAAAAATTATTCCACTGTATTAACAATGATTTATTCGTATATTAATTCATTTGTTTACAAAATAGTTAGAAGTTCTCCAAATCCATCTCTGACATAAGAGACACAGTAGACAACTGTCACGTTCTGACCTTAGTTCATTTGTTTCGTCTTTTGTTTTAGTATAGTCAGGGCATGAGTTGGGTGGGTTGTCTATGTTAGTTTTTCTATGATTTGCTATTTCTGTGTTTGGCCTGGCATGGTTCTCAATCAGAGAACAATCGTTGTCCCTGATTGAGAACCATATTTAGGTAGCCTGTTTTCTGTTGTGTTTTGTGGGTGGTTGTTTTCTGTCTTTTGTGTGGCTGCACTAGACAGAACTGTTTCGGTTGTTGTTTTGTTATTCAGTGTTCAGTTTTCATTAAATAAAATGAACATGTACCACGCTATGCATTGGTCCTCACCTTCTTCCCACGACAGCCGTTACAACAACGGACAGGTGAGTCTGTTCAAACAGATGTAAGATTTTTATTGCTTTGTGGGAAACATCCACTCTTCATGCTGTCTGTCCCCAGTTCTATTTATGTTGTCTGTTCTCTCTCTCCATCAGGGAGACTACGCCAGCGTTAAATTCTATCACTCCAAAAACCAGGAAGTGCCTCTGAACTTCATCGTCCTGTTCCTGGGGTTGAGGCATTTGGATGTGGATGTCCAGTACGCTGCTGTGAAATTCAGCCACCCCAGTGCTGCCACCCGGTGAGCATATTCTGCCATTATAACAGAGTCAACGCTAGAACATTGTGAAACACACACAGACAACATCAAGGTCATTCATATGTTGCTGCTTATTGGAGGAGTAGAGGTTGATGTCATCAATATGCAAAAGTAACGTGAACTACCTTATCGACCTCCCGGGGGCTGAATTCTCCCTGCTACTGAGGGATGAGGAGGATGATTCCCTCTTCTCTATCTGAAGGGTTGAAGGAGCATTATTCAAGTCAAATTACATTTCATTGAATTCATACTATGGTGTAACAGTGGACATTTGGAAAGTTGCAGTTTTAATGTCTAAAGTTACAGGAGTATTCTTCAGGCCAAATGGCATTTCTTGAGACTAGAAACTGTACAATGGACATCTCAAGATCAATTACTATGACATGCCTATAATGAAGAAGTGATGTTGTTTTTAAGGAACTGTTCTGTCTGCATTCCAAATGGCACCCTATTCTCTATTTAGTTCACTACTGGTCTGAAGTAGTCCACTATAAGGGAGTAGGGTGCCATTTGGGACTCTCATTCAGTTTAATGGATGTTTCTTTCTCCAGGCCCGTGGTTGAACCCCCTGTTCTCAAAAGCACAGTCAACAAATCCAGAACCAAGAAGACCTGAACACAACAAACCAAGAAGACCGGAACACAACAAGTTTGACAAAACGCTTTATATAGACCCATATATTTGAACTAAGTGATATAATAATATACACAGTGTAGAAAATAATAGGAACATGATACCCTTTTCCATTCACCCCTGAAAGGCACACACATACAATCCACACACAATTTGACACAAAAATCCCAGACTGGCAAGCAGGCAGACAAACAGTTCAATATGTGTATCATTGGTCATAGGTATGGTGTGCAAGTGATATCAACTGTGGAATTCGATGCTATTTTTATTTAATTTTTTTAGCCAGTGTTAGATTTTGTGGGGTGAAGTTTGTTTAAAAATAATTGAAAAGGGCAGGATGGTATCTGATACTTTGAGGTGAAAGTGTCAGTGCTTGAGAAGAGGTTTGATTGTGTGTGAATACACCTCTGGTTGATGACCTCTCTCCTTTGTGTTTGAGGAAGTTGAAGGAGTGGAAGAAGCACCTTCTGCTCCCCCCTCCAGCCTCCTTGGGGGTCTTGGAGCATCCCTCAGCAGCAGGGAGAACTCAGCCCCCTGGAGTTCGATAAGGTGGGTCACGTTACTCAGCATCCTCTGACTCCGCTCACTCTTCTCAAATTGTCCCAATATAAAAAAAATAGGCGGGCTGAGCAGCATAGATTTGTATTATTTCGCTCTCTGATTGGATTGTTTGAATTAATTTGAATTCAGGACCAATCAAGGAAAAACAGCATTGATTAAATACTTATTGGAACATGTGAATCCCTCATCCAGTTCCTTGTTCCTTGGCAAAGATTTCAGCTTCATCTCTTATTCTCTGCCCCCTGGCCACAGCCCTGTCTGACAGCATCCCAATTCTCCACCCTTCCTGAAGCGTGCACTTGCATTCTTTTTTCGCATGGATTTAGCTAACAAAGATGGAAACTCAAGCCAGTCAATGTTCACACCAATTCCATGATGGGAAGTGTGCCCTTGCACACTTGGGAAAGGGTGGAGAATGGGGAACTCTCAGGCACCTTATTGCCATTTTGTTATTGAACCAAGTGAATAAGGATATGATTGGGACATATTAGTCACCCTAGGCTGACAGGTTGCCTCCCACAATGTTAACAATGTCCTTGCTGTTTCACTAGGTCTGGAATTTCCTAGACGAGTAGAGGCATGGAGACTGTAGTCTGCAGTAATGTTGAGATGCCAGTAGGGAGCGCTCTAGACCACTGGAGCCAAACATACTACAGTCTACTTTCAGTTGCACATTGATGCAGCTGATGAGTGATGGGAATGATGGGTCTTATAATAAATGTAGATCCACTTCTCAAAGAAAGAAATGCAAATTGACTTTTGTCCATTTTCTATTTAGAAACAGTAACATCGCTTTAGTGACATGCTGTTCACACATGTTAACCTGACTAGTCTAATTTTAAAATGTATCAACCACAGAACTCACACTTAGGTTACGCCTGCTTCTACTAATACTTACAGTAGACTACTTGTTTCCACACAGCGACAGTAAGTTGACTCACTGTACAAGACCTCTCCCCTTCACTTCACTCTAAGTACTCTTGACAATATTTTGAAATATAGTTTGTCATGTTTTTCTTGTAATATATCATATATTGAGGGTAAGACTTCCCGTATCGTTTAATTTGTGATGTTTTGAGCTGTGTTTTGGTTGTTACACTTTATGAATACTGGCCCTGATGTATCAGAATAGGAGTGCTGATCTAGGATCAGGTTCACCTCATCCAAACAATTATGATCTAAAAGGCAAAACTGATCCTAGAACAGCACTCCTACTCTGATACACTTTCTGAATACCGGCCCTGGACTATGTTGATGTGTTAAGTTTAGTTCAGTTTATTCATGTGCATGTTTTTGTGTATATGTGGGTTGTGTTTAGGAGTAGTATTAACATGAGACACAGTGATGGTGGGTTGTGTAGGAGTAGTATTAACATGAGACACATTAGACAATGCAGAATATCGTCCTCTGTAACTGAGTTGGTAGAGCACGGCGCCTGCAACAACACTGGAACCTTCAGTAGCAGCTGATGAGGAGTGATGGGATTTAGTAACATTTTGACTCTAAAAATGTATGGCCCACTTCTCAAAGGCAACTATTTTCTGACATGTTATTTGTGCATGTTAATGTCTTAACGCCTTGACTGGGCTACTTTTAAAATGTGTCAACCACAGAATTCACACTTACAGTAGGCTACTTCTTGTTTCTATGTACTGCCAGCATCACCTTCCTGTCATCTGTAGACCTCTACAGCCTGAACCATAGTGTTCTTTATATGGACATTATACTGTATGTACTTAATTAGCACTTTATATTCACATAATAGTATATG
Organism: Oncorhynchus kisutch; assembly: GCF_002021735.2. Lineage (NCBI taxonomy): Eukaryota > Metazoa > Chordata > Actinopteri > Salmoniformes > Salmonidae > Oncorhynchus > Oncorhynchus kisutch. The sequence goes on from NW_022263090.1 coordinate 79,333, forward strand.
AACAACATGCTACATTAGACTGTGACTCGTTTCAGGAAACTAGACCTGGGTCACTACTTCACAGGAGAGCCATTTGAAGGAAAGTTTTTTTTATTCAAAATGCGTTTTTTGGCAGAAATGCCTTCTAGAAACATGTGAACTTTCATGTGCCTTAATAACAAGCTTGTATGCCAACTGTACATACGAATAAAATGAGCCTAGTTGGTTTAGCCACAGAACCTTCCCGCTAGCCATGATTGGCTGAGGTGAGTGGGCTGGACATGCTGAGAGATGAGTGCTGTTCTGGTCCTCTTGTATATTAATGACTTAAAGAAGAACTTAAGAGGAAAGGACAGTTCTGCATCAGCTACTTGTGTCCCGACCACTTTAAATATGTATCAACCAGTTGACTCACTGTACAAGACCTCTCCTTGTTACGGCGTTCTTAGTTTGTTGAAGGAGAGTCGGACCAAACTGCAGCGTGTCGATTGCGATCCATATTTATTTAAACAAAACGTAAACGACTAAACACTACAAAACAATAAACGTAATGAAAACCGAAAACAGCAAACGTAATGAAAACAGCAAACGTAATGAAAACCGAAAACAGCCTATCTAGTACAAACTAACAGAGAGTACAAGTAAGACACTAAGGACAATCACCCACGACAAACTCAAAGAATATGGCTGCCTAAATATGGTTCCCAATCAGAGACAACGATAAGCACCTGCCTCTGATTGAGAATCACTCCAGACAGCCATAGACTTTGCTAGAAAACCCCACTAGCTACAATCCCAAATATCTACACACCAAAACCCCAAGACAAAACACACCACAATACAAAAACTCCATGCCACACCCTGGCCTGACCCAATACATGAAGAAAAAACACAAAATACTAGGACCAGGGCGTGACACTCCTTCACTTCACTCTAAGTACTCTTGACAATAACTTTGTTAGTTTTTGGTTAATAGTTTGTAGCTGTAAGTCATTATTGAGGCTAATGTATCATTTTACTTATGTTTTGGTTGTTACATCAGGGTCAGTATTCATAAAGTGCCTCAGTGTAGGAGTGTTGATCTACATAGTGGTGAGATGATTAACCAGGGTAAAATAGAAATGCAAACAACCATTTGAATCTCTGCTCAGTGTGCGTGTGAATGACAGTGGGTTTATCTGAGGGCCCTTCAGGACCAGACTGATGGGGAGGAGGGTTGACATCTTTACTGTGTAGGATGTGTGTTTCAACTTTCTACATCCATAACAACCAGCTCTCTAGACTTTTATACAGACTCCATGGGCCTTATGGGCCTTCAATACAGATGGTTTCTGTATTTGTGTGTGTGTGTGTGTGTGTGTGTGTGTGTGTGTGTGTGTGTGTGTGTGTGTGAGAGAGTCACTTGCTGTTTAGCCTCACAGCTTGAGGATAGGAGTTATCATTGAACCTGGTGGTCAGTCTTTAGGCTGCTGTACAGCTTGATGGACCGTAGAGGATTGAACATTTATCCTCCTATATTTGGGGTTCTGAGAATAAAACAGCTTCAGAACAATCAATATAGAAATATGTTTTTTGCAGTTCTACAAATGTTCAATAATTGATTGTTGATAATGATGACGACTATTGTATACATTACGAATTTATTTTGTATCATACTTTATGTCAGATTAAATAGACAGACATGCAACACATTGCATACATACATAGTGCAATACACTTACAGACAGACAGTATTCACATAGACAACCATATAGCACAATACAACACAAAATGAGCCTGGTTCATTTTCAGTAATGAGGCCCTGTACCCAATTTACAGTTTATACTTCAATGTCTCAGGTGGAGTTATTCACCAGCTATAGTGTTTGTTTCTAAGACTGCAGGGTGGGAGATGCAACAATGGCCTTGAGAACAGCAGGAAGTGTGTTGGTGGTCTTTCTCTGGTCTGTAGCAGGTATGGTCTTTCTCTGGTCTGTAGCAGGTATGGTCTCATTCTTATCTTTTAGTTGCTTTGTTTAATAATCTACAGACATTTCTAAAAGGATATGAATCATAATGTTAATCTGGTGTGTTCTGTTAGGAGTCTCCACTTCACTTTAAATAGTTATCTTTCAAGTGATAAGTGATGCGTATCTGTGATTTCCATTCACTCAACTCAACTATGGCGACAAAGTGGACAAAACATTTACAGTCAGTCATTTAGCAGACAAGCCTATGCAGAGCAACAAAGGTCAAGCGCCACGCCCAAGGGCACTTTGACAAAGTCAAATCGGGGCCCAGAACCAACGACCTTTCGGCCACCGGCCCAAGCTCCTAACTGCCAACAAAGATTCCCCCCCCCCACAGTTCCCAGAGAGCTGCCCCTCAACCATCCTCACTCAAAACATGCATTGGACGTAACAGCGTTGCCCCTCAGTGTCATTCAAAAATGTTTTGTTTATTTTGACTGAATTTTCTACTTTTGTCTTTGACCGTCATTCTATCCCCCACCCAGACACTCCACATCCCAACTCAGTTTCCCTCAGCCCATCCCACCCATCTCTGCTGGCCACAATCTTTGGATTTCTACACACCATGTATCTTTCAACTATGCTGTGATGTTTAACATACAATTTGAATAGATGTAATCAAATAGAATCCACCGATTGCGAGTTGATTCGTAAGAGTATTAGTATGTTAGTAATTGACTGACCAGGTCTCTCCAGATCTCTCAAAAATGCTATTTGTAGGGTCAATTTTAGATTCATGTTATGCTTTTTTGTACATTCCTGAGACCAGCAACAGGCTACCTGAGGGCAATACCAGAACAAATGGTCTATTGATTTTTGCATCCACACAACTAAATCTGAAGAGCTACGATAATTGAATGCCCCAAATATTCAACATTGTTGGTGGCAAGAATTTGGTAGAATAATGTGAGCTGAAAAACAAGGGGTGGCAGGGTAGCCTAGTGGTTAGAGCGTTGGACTAGTAACCGGAAGGTTGCAAGTTCAAACCCCCGAGCTGACAAGGTACAAAACTGTCATTCTGCCCCTGAACAGGCAGTTAACCCACCGTTCCTTGGCCGTCATTGAAAATAAGAATTTGTTCTTAACTGACTTGCCTACTTATATAAAAAAAGAAGTCCTGAGTCGTTTTAAAAATGCACAGTTAGTCAGAAGTTTACATACGCCTTAGCCAAATACATTTAAACTCAGTCTCACAATTCCTAACATTTAATCCAGGTAAAAATTCCCTGTTGTAGGTCAGTTAGGATTACCACTTTATTTTAAGAATGTGAAATGTCAGAATAATAGAATGATTTCAGCTTTTATTTCTTTCATCACATTCCAAGTGGGTCAGAATTTGACATACACTCAATTAGTATTTGGTTGCATTGCCTTTAAATTGTTTAACTTGGGTCAAACATTTCGGGTAGCCTTACACAAGCTTCCCACAATAAGTTGGCTGAATTTTGGCACATTCCTTCTGACAGAGCTGGTGTAACTGAGTCAGGTTTGTAGGCCTCCTTGCTCGCACACGCTTTTCAGTTCTGCCCACAAATTTTCTATGGGATTGAGGTCAGGGCTTTGTGATGGCCACTCCAATACCTTGACTTTGTTGTGCTTAAGCCATTTTGCCACAACTTTGGAAGTATGCTTGGGTCATTGTCCATTTGGAAAATCCATTTGCGACCAAGCTTTAACTTCCTGACTGATGTCTTGATGTTGCTTCAATATATCCACATAATTTTCCTTTCCTCATGATGCCATATATTTTGTGAAGTGCACCAGTCCCTGCAAAGCACCCCCACAACATGATGCTGCCACCCCCATGCTTGGGATGGTGTTCTTCGGCTTGCAAGTCTTCCCCTTTTCCTCCAAACATAACGACGGTCAGTATGGCCAACAGTTGTTTTCGTTTCAATCAGACCAGACGACATTTCTCCTAAAGTACAATCCTTTGCTGTTGTTCTGGGATTGATTTGCACTTTTCACACCAAAGAACGTTCATGCCTTCCAGAGCAGTATGAAGGCTGTATGGTCCCATGGTGTATATACGTGCGTACTATTGTTTGTACAGATGAATGTGGTACCTTCAGGCGTTTGGAAATTGCTCCCAATGATGAACCAGACTTGTGGAGGTCTACAATTTTCTTCTGAGGTCTTGGCTGATTTCTTTAGATTTTCCCAAGATGTCAACCAAGAGGCACCAAGTTTGAAGGTAGGCCTTGAAATACTTCCACATGTACACCTCCAATTGACTCAAATGATGTTAATTATCCTATCAGAAGCTTCTAAAGCCATTACATCATTTTCTGGAATTTCCAAGTTGTTTAAAGGCACAGTCAACTTAGTGTATGTAAACTTCTGACCCACTGGAATTGTGATTCAGTGAATTATAAGTTAAATAATCTGCCTCTCACACAATTATTGGAAAAATTACT
>NW_022263091.1:0-5000 GCF_002021735.2 Oncorhynchus kisutch
AAGAAAGAGAGAAGAGAGGAATGAGGGAAGAAAGAGAGAAGGAAGACCAAGATAGAGAGGAAGAGGAACTGAGAGGAAGAAAGAGAGAAGAAGGAAGAAAATAGAAAGAGAGACGAGGGAATGAGAGGAAGAAAGAGGAGAAGAGGGAATGAGAGGGAAGAAAGAGAGAAGAGGAATGAGAGGAAGAAGAGAGAAGAGGGAAAGAAGAGAGGAAGAGGGAATGGATGAGGGAAGAAAGAGAGAAGGAAGAAAGAGAGAAGAAGGAATGAGAGGGAAGAGAAAGAGAGAAGAGGAAATGAGAGGGAAGAAAGAGAGAAGAGGGAATGAGAGGGAAGAAAGAGAGAAGAGGGAGAAGAAAGAGAGAAGAGGGAATGAGAGGGAAGAAAGAGAGAAGAGGAGAGAAAGGGGGAAATAAAAGGTCAACCAGTGGAGCACCACACTGTTACAATCTAGATTGATCCATTCGTTTATCTTCCCTCTTCTCCTTCGACTTGTTACAACACTAGATAATAGTGTAACACGTCAAATGTCTCCATTCTTCTGGAACTCTTGTGTGGTGTAATGTTTACTGTTCATTTCTGATTGTTTATTTCACTTGTGTTCATTGGTTATTTCACTTGCTTTGGCATTGTAAACATATGTCAAATCTAGGAAGAGAAGAGGAGGAAAAGAGGAGAGGAAGAGGAGGAAAAATGGAATGGAAAAAAGGAGACGGGAAGAGGAGAGGAAGAGGAGGAACATTGTAATGGAAAAAAGGAGAGGAGAGGAGAAGAGGAGAGGAAGAGGAGGAACATTGTAATGGAAAAGAGGAGAGGAGAAGAGGAGAGGAAGAGGAGGAACATTGTAATGGAAAAGAGGAGAGGAGAAGAGGAGAGGAAGAGGAGGAACATTGTAATGGAAAAGAGGAGAGGAGAAGAGGAGAGAAAGAGGAGGAACATTGTAATGGAAAAGAGGAGAGGGGAAGAGGAGAGGAAGAGGAGGAACATTGTAATGGAAAAGAGGAGAGGAGAAGAGGAGAGGAAGAGGAGGAACATTGTAATGGAAAAGAGGAGAGGAGAAGAGGAGAGGAAGAGGAGGAACATTGTAATGGAAAAGAGGAGAGGGGAAGAGGAGAGGAGAATGGGGATAAGTAGGAGGAGCAGGAGAAATAGGAGGAGTCAGGGATCAGTGTTGCTATACTCAAACTCCACTACATTGTCCATACTAGGACATGACAAGCGGTTCAGTAGTTACATTTTTTAACTTTCTGTACTTCTGTCAATTGTGTCTCATGCCGTCTACTGATTGAGAGGATCAAGTCTGCCCTCTGGTCCTGACTCTAGTCTGTCCTGAGGAACCGCTGAACCCACTGGGAGTCTGGCTCCCCTCTAGTACTGACTCTAGTCTGTCCTGAGGAACCACTGAACTCACTGGGAGTCTGGCCTGTGTCGTGTTAGCTCCCCTCTAGTACTAACTCTAGTCTGTCCTGAGGAACCGCTGAACCCACTGGGAGTCTGGCTCCCCTCTAGTACTGACTCTAGTCTGTCCTGAGGAACCACTGAACTCACTGGGAGTCTGGCCTGTGTCGTGTTAGCTCCCCTCTAGTACTGACTCTAGTCTGTCCTGAGGAACCACTGAGCTCACTGGGAGTCTGGCCTGTGTCGTGTTAGCTCCCCTCTAGTACTGACTCTAGTCTGTCCTGAGGAACCACTGAACTCACTGGGAGTCTGGCCTGTGTCGTGTTAGCTCCCCTCTAGTCCTGACACTAGTCTGTCCTGAGGAACCACTGAACCCACTGGGAGTCTAGCTCCCCTCTAGTACTGACTCTAGTCTGTCCTGAGGAACCACTGAACCCACTGGAAGTCTAGCTCCCCTCTAGTACTGACTCTAGTCTGTCCTGAGGAACCACTGAACCCACTAGGAGTCTAGCTCCCCTCTAGTACTGACTCTAGTCTGTCCTGAGGAACCACTGAACTCACTGGGAGTCTAGCTCCCCTCTAGTACTGACTCTAGTCTGTCCTGAGGAACCGCTGAACTCACTGGGAGTCTAGCTCCCCTCTAGTACTGACTCTAGTCTGTCCTGAGGAACCGCTGAACTCACTGGGAGTCTAGCTCCCCTCTAGTACTGACTCTAGTCTGTCCTGAGGAACCACTGAACTCACTAGGAGTCTGGCCTGCGTCGTGTTAGCTCCCCTCTAGTACTGACTCTAGTCTGTCCTGAGGAACCGCTGAACTCACTGGGAGTCTGGCCTGTGTCGTGTTAGCTCCCCTCTAGTACTGACTCTAGTCTGTCCTGAGGAACCGCTGAACTCACTGGGAGTCTGGCCTGCGTCGTGTTAGCTCCCCTCTAGTACTGACTCTAGTCTGTCCTGAGGAACCGCTGAACTCACTGGGAGTCTGGCCTGCGTCGTGTTAGCTCCCCTCTAGTACTGACTCTAGTCTGTCCTGAGGAACCGCTGAACTCACTGGGAGTCTGGCCTGCGTCGTGTTAGCTCCCCTCTAGTACTGACTCTAGTCTGTCCTGAGGAACCACTGAGCTCACTGAGAGCCTGGCCTGCTCTGACTTTATCAATAAGTGCATTGAGGACGTCGTCAACCACAGTGACTGTACATACATACCCCAACCAGAATCCATGGATTACAGGCAACAATCGCACTGAGCTAAAGGGTAGAGTTGCCCCTTTAAGGGAGCGGGACTCTAACCTGAAAGCTTATAAGAAATCCTGCTATGCCTTTCAACGAACCATCAAGCAGGCAAAGCGTCAATGCAGGACTAAGATTGAATCGTACTACACCGGCTCGGACAGTAGTCGGATATGGCAGGGCTTGCAAACTCTTACAGACGACAAAGGAAAGCACAGCTGAGAGCTGCCCAGTGACTCGAGCCTACCAGATGAGCTAAATAACTTCTATGCTCACTTCGAGTCAAGGACCACTGAAACATGCATGAGAGCGTCAACTGTTCTGGATGACTGTGTGATCACGCTCTCAGCAGCCAATGTGAGTAAGACCTTTAACATTCACAAGGCCGCTGGGCCAGACGGATTACCAATATGTGTACTCCGAGCATGCTCTGGCCATCTGGCAAAGGTCTTCACTGACATGTTCATCCTCTCCCTGTCTGAGTCTGTAATATCAACATGTTTCAAGCAGACCACCATAGTCCCTGTGCCCAAGAACAGAAAGGCAACCTGCCTGAATGACTACCGACCCGTAGCACTCACGTCTGGAGCCATAAAATGCTTTGAAAGGCTGGTCATGGCTCACATCAACACCATTATCCCTGAAACTCCTGGACAAAAGGAACACCTATGTGAGAATGATATTCATTGACTACAGCGCAGCGTTCAACACCATAGTGCCTTTAAAGCTCATCACTAAGCTAAGGACCCTGGGAATAAACAGCTCCATCTGCAACTGGATCCTAGACATCCTGACAGGCCGCTCTCCGGTGGTAAGGGTAGGTAACAACACATCCGCCACGCTGATCCTCAACACGGAGGCCCCTCAGGGGTGCGTGCTCAGTCCCCTCCTGTTAACTCATGACTGCATGGCCAGGCACAACTCCAACACCATCATTAAGTTTGCTGATGACACAACAGTGATCGGCACTGACAACGATGAGATCACCGACAACGATGAGATCACCGACAACGATGAGACAGCCTATAGGGAGGAGGTCAGAGACCTGACAGTGTGGTGCAACGACAACAACCTCTCCCTCAACGTGATCAAGGCAAAGGAGATGATTGTGGACTACATGAAAAGGAGGACCGAGCACGCCCCCATTCTCATCGACAGGGCTGTAGTGGAGAAAGTTGAGAGCTTCAAGTCCCTTGGTGTCCACATCAACAACAAACTAACATGGTCCATGCACACCAAGACAGTCTTGAAGAGGGCACGACAAGACCTATTCCCCCCCAGGAGACTGAAAGATTTAGCATGTGTCCTCAGATCCTCAAACGATTTTACAGCTGCACCATTGAGAGCCTCCTGACGGGTTGCATCACTGCCTGGTATGGCAACTGCTCGGCCTCAGACCGCAAGGCAGTACAGAGGGTAGTGTGTACGGCCCAGTACATTACCGGGGCCAAGCATCCTGCCATCTATACTAGGCGATGTCAGAGGAAGGCCCTAAAAATCTTCAAAGACTCCAGCCACCCTAATCATAGACTGTTCTCTCTGCTACCACATGGTAAGCGGTACCGGAGCACCAAGTCTAGGTCCAAGAGGCTTCTAAACAGCTTCTACCCCTAAGATATGATTCGGTATCATTTTGGTATCGAGTATCGCAATGATATCGGTATTGAAGCCAAAAGTCTGGTAACAATACAGTATGACGTTCATGTTCATTCAGAATAAGAAGACATTCCAATTGAGCCCATTTAATGCAACTATCAATATTTAATGAACTAGTTTCAATGGGGAAATGTAATTCAAGTGGTGGACGGACACACACACACACACACACACACACACACACACACACACACACACACACACACACACACACACACACACACACACACACACACTGTGAATGATTGATTCCACTTTTTAATCTATTTTATCATTCCGTCAGTCATCAGTGACTTTGTTGAGACGATGGCAGCATATGACTCCTTTAATTAAGAACCATTCCCTCTTTACCCACCCGCCTCTCTCTCTCCCTCTTTACCCACCCTCCTCTCTCTCTTTCTCTCCCTCTTCCCTCCATCCTTTTATCTCTCTTTTCAACTCTCTCACCACCCTTTGTTCCCCCCCCTCTCTCTCTTTCTCTCTCTCTCTTCCTCCTTTCTCTCTCTGTTCTTCCCTCTATCCGTTTCTTTTCACCTCTCTCTCTCCCCCTTTCCCCTTTCCCTATTTCTCGACCTCTTCCCCCTCTCTCTCACCTCCCTTCACCCCCCTTCTCTCTTCCCTCCCTCCCTCCCTCCCTCTCTCTCTCTCCCTCCCTGCCTCCCTCTCCCTCCCTCCCTCCCTCTCTCTACATTATAGTTTTCATGTACATGTACTAGTCAGTC
>NW_022263091.1:10000-37500 GCF_002021735.2 Oncorhynchus kisutch
CCCTATTCAATAGTGCACTACTTTAGACCAGGAACCATTGGGCTCTGATCGCCATAGTGCACTACTTACACTACCATTGGGCTCTGATCCTCATATGTGCACTATATAGGGAATAGGGTGCCATTCAGGACGCTACCCTACAATACCTATAATATCTATATTCTACAATACCTACAATACCTATATTCTACAATACCTATATTCTACAATACCTATATTCTACAATACCTATATTCTACAATATCTATATTCTACAATATCTATATTCTACAATATCTATATTCTACAATACCTATATTCTACAATACCTACAATACCTATATTCTACAATACCTATATTCTACAATATCTATATTCTACAATACCTATATTCTACAATACCTATATTCTACAATACCTATATTCTACAATACCTACAATACCTATATTCTACAATATCTATATTCTACAATACCTATATTCTACAATACCTACAATATCTATATTCTACAATATCTATATTCTACAATACCTATAATATCTATATTCTACAATACCTATATTCAATACCTATATTCTACAATACCTATATTCTACAATACCTATATTCTACAATATCTATATTCTACAATATCTATATTCTACAATATCTATATTCTACAATACCTATATTCTACAATACCTACAATACCTATATTCTACAATACCTATATTCTACAATATCTATATTCTACAATACCTATATTCTACAATACCTATATTCTACAATATCTATATTCTACAATACCTATAATATCTATATTCTACAATATCTACAATATCTATATTCTACAATACCTACAATATCTATATTCTACAATATCTATATTCTACAATATCTATATTCTACAATATCTATATTCTACAATACCTACAATATCTATATTCTACAATACCTATATTCTACAGTATCTATATTCTACAATATCTATATTCTTACAATATCTATATTCTACAATACCTACAATATCTATATTCTACAATATCTATATTCTACAATATCTACAATATCTATATTCTACAATATCTATATTCTACAATATCTATATTCTACAATATCTATATTCTACAATATCTATATTCTACAATACCTACAATATCTATATTCTACAATATCTATATTCTACAATATCTATATTCTACAATATCTATATTCTACAATACCTACAATATCTATATTCTACAATATCTATATTCTACAATACCTATATTCTACAATATCTATATTCTACAATACCTATATTCTACAATACCTACAATATCTATATTCTACAATACCTATATTCTACAGTATCTATATTCTACAATATCTATATTTTCTACAATATCTATATTCTACAATACCTATATTCTACAATATCTATATTCTACAATATCTATATTCTACAATACCTACAATATCTATATTCTACAATATCTATATTCTACAATATCTATATTCTACAATATCTATATTCTACAATACCTACAATATCTATATTCTACAATACCTATATTCTACAGTATCTATATTCTACAATATCTATATTCTACAATATCAATATTCTACAACACCTACAATATCTATATTCTACAATATCTATATTCTACAATATCTATATTCTACAATATCTATATTCTACAATATCTATATTCTACAATATCTATATTCTACAATATCTATATTCTACAATATCTATATTCTACAATATCTATATTCTACAATATCTATATTCTACAATATCTATATTCTACAATATCTATATTCTACAATATCTATATTCTACAATATCTATATTCTACAATATCTATATTCTACAATATCTATATTCTACAATACCTATATTCTACAATATCTATATTCTACAATACCTATATTCTACAATACCTACAATATCTATATTCTACAATATCTATATTCTACAATACCTATAATATCTATATTCTACAATACCTATATTCTACAATACCTATATTCTACAATACCTATATTCTACAATACCTATATTCTACAATACCTATATTCTACAATATCTATATTCTACAATATCTATATTCTACAATATCTATATTCTACATACCTATATTCTACAATACCTACAATACCTATATTCTACAATACCTATATTCTACAATATCTATATTCTACAATACCTATATTCTACAATACCTATATTCTACAATATCTATATTCTACAATACCTATAATATCTATATTCTACAATATCTACAATATCTATATTCTACATACCTACAATATCTATATTCTACAATATCTATATTCTACAATATCTATATTCTACAATATCTATATTCTACAATACCTACAATATCTATATTCTACAATACCTATATTCTACAGTATCTATATTCTACAATATCTATATTCTACAATATCTATATTCTACAATACCTACAATATCTATATTCTACAATATCTATATTCTACAATATCTACATATCTATATTCTACAATATCTATATCTACAATATCTATATTCTACAATATCTATATTCTACAATATCTATATTCTACAATACCTACAATATCTATATTCTACAATACCTACAATATCTATATTCTACAATATCTCTACAATATCTATATTCTACAATATCTATATTCTACAATAACCTACAATATCTATATTCTACAATATCTATATTCTACAATACCTATATTCTACAATATCTATATTCTACAATACCTATATTCTACAATACCTACAATATCTATATTCTACAATACCTATATTCTACAGTATCTATATTCTACAATATCTATATTTTCTACAATATCTATATTCTACAATACCTATATTCTACAATATCTATATTCTACAATATCTATATTCTACAATACCTACAATATCTATATTCTACAATATCTATATTCTACAATATCTATATTCTACAATATCTATATTCTACAATACCTACAATATCTATATTCTACAATACCTATATTCTACAGTATCTATATTCTACAATATCTATATTCTACAATATCAATATTCTACAACACCTACATATCTATATTCGACAATATCTATATTCTCAATATCTATATTCTACAATATCTATATTCTACAATATCTATATTCTACAATATCTATATTCTACAATATCTATATTCTACAATATCTATATTCTACAATATCTATATTCTACAATATCTATATTCTACAATATCTATATTCTACAATATCTATATTCTACAATATCTATATTCTACAATATCTATATTCTACAATACCTATATTCTACAATATCTATATTCTACAATATCTATATTCTACAATGTCTATATTCTACAATGTGTATATTCTACATTACCTACAATATCTTTATTCTACAATACCTACGTATCTATTTTCTACAATATCTTTATTCTACAACACCTATAATATCAATATTCTACAACACCTACAATATATATAATCCACAATATCTATATTCCACAATAACTACAATATCTGTATTCTACAATAACTACAATATCTATATTCTACAAAATGTACAATATCTATATTCTACAATATCTATATTCTACAATACCTACAATATCTATATTCTACAATATCTATATTCTACAATACCTATATTCTACAATATCTATATTCTACAATACCTATATTCTACAATACCTACAATATCTATATTCTACAATACCTATATTCTACAGTATCTATATTCTACAATATCTATATTTTCTACAATATCTATATTCTACAATACCTATATTCTACAATATCTATATTCTACAATATCTATATTCTACAATACCTACAATATCTATATTCTACAATATCTATATTCTACAATATCTATATTCTACAATATCTATATTCTACAATACCTACAATATCTATATTCTACAATACCTATATTCTACAGTATCTATATTCTACAATATCTATATTCTACAATATCAATATTCTACAACACCTACAATATCTATATTCTACAATATCTATATTCTACAATATCTATATTCTACAATATCTATATTCTACAATTATATTCTACAATATCTATATCTACAATATCTATATTCTACAATATCTATATTCTACAATATCTATATTCTACAATATCTAATATTCTACAATATCTATATTCTACAATATCTATATTCTACAATATCTATATTCTACATATCTATATTCTAACAATATCTATATTCTACAATATCTATATTCTACAATATCTATATTCTACAATACCTATTTCTACAATATCTATATTCTACAATATCTATATTCTACATGTCTATATTCTACAATGTGTATATTCTACATTACCTACAATATCTTTATTCTACAATACCTACGTATCTATTTTCTACAATATCTTTATTCTACAACACCTATAATATCAATATTCTACAACACCTACAATATATATAATCCACAATATCTATATTCCACAATAACTACAATATCTGTATTCTACAATAACTACAATATCTATATTCTACAAAATGTACAATATCTATATTCCACAATACCTATATTCTACAATACCTACATATCTATTTTCTACAATATCTATGTCCTATAATATCTATATTCTAAAATATCTATATTCTACATGGGTGGGAAGGGAGAGGAGGAAGGGCGGAGGGTCTGAGTGACCAGTGTTACCGTGGTGATAGAACCTGGTCCTGGATTTTAAGAATACTGGTGGCTGTTCTGTTCCTGAGTCTGATGGGGCTGCAATGTTCCAACCCCACTGCACACACACACACACACACACACACAGACAGACAGACAGACAGACAGATTTTTGATTTGAGAAAATACGTTCTTTATTTACACAGTAACTGTTTGATCGACTACTTTCATCATTTAGAAGAGCTGCTTGTGTTTTCAACTGGATCCTTCTGCTTGTGACTCAGTTCATCTAATGCTACAACTGTGATGTCTAGAATCAGCCCGTAGTATGTAGACATTGTTAATGTCATGAGCGTTTATTTCAGACGGCTGTACATTATAGTCTCTGAGACTGGTGATGCCCGGCTTCCTACCTGGCCAGAGCCGTCAGAGACAAACAGGGCTTCTCGCATTTAAAGACACCTGATATGGAGTCAGATTGAAGTGCTATTAGGTTAGAATGCTGTCATTCCTCTGAAGTTTGGAGAGGATTTTGGGTCCATAACGACACTGTCTGTCACTGCTCTAAGGTATCACCAGTGAGCTTGTCACAACGTGTTCTAAGGTGTCACCAGTGAGATTGTCACAACATGCTCTAAGGTGTCACCAGTGAGATTGTCAGCACGCGTCACAACGTGTTCTAAGGTGTCACCAGTGAGATTGTCACAACGTGTTCTAAGGTGTCACCAGTGAGATTGTCAGCACGCGTCACAACGTGCTCTAAGGTGTCACCAGTGAGATTGTCAGCACGCGTCACAACGTGCTCTAAGGTGTCACCAGTGAGATTGTCAGCACGCGTCACAACATGCTCTAAGGTGTCACCAGTGAGATTGTCAGCACGCGTCACAACGTGCTCTAAGGTGTCACCAGTGAGATTGTCAACACGCGTCACAACGTGCTCTAAGGTGTCACCAGTGAGATTGTCAGCACGCGTCACAACGTGCTCTAAGGTGTCACCAGTGAGATTGTCAACACGCGTCACAACATGCTCTAAGGTGTCACCAGTGAGATTGTCAGCACGCGTCACAACGTGCTCTAAGGTGTCACCAGTGAGATTGTCAACACGCGTCACAACGTGCTCTAAGGTGTCACCAGTGAGATTGTCAACACGCGTCACAACGTGCTCTAAGGTGTCACCAGTGAGATTGTCAGCACGCGTCACAACGTGCTCTAAGGTGTCACCAGTGAGATTGTCAGCACGCGTCACAACGTGCTCTAAGGTGTCACCAGTGAGATTGTCAACACGAGTCACAACGTGCTCTAAGGTGTCACCAGTGAGATTGTCAACACGCATCACAATGTGCTCTAAGGTGTCACCAGTGAGATTGTCAACACGAGTCACAACGTGCTCTAAGGTGTCACCAGTGAGATTGTCAGCACGCGTCACAACGTGCTCTAAGGTGTCACCAGTGAGATTGTCAACACGAGTCACAACGTGCTCTAAGGTGTCACCAGTGAGATTGTCAAAACGAGTCACAACGTGCTCTAAGGTGTCACCAGTGAGATTGTCAACACGCGTCACAATGTGCTCTAAGGTGTCACCAGTGAGATTGTCAGCACGCGTCACAACGTGCTCTAAGGTGTCACCAGTGAGATTGTCAACACGCGTCACAACGTGCTCTAAGGTGTCACCAGTGAGATTGTCAACACGCGTCACAACGTGCTCTAAGGTGTCACCAGTGAGATTGTCAACACGCGTCACAACGTGCTCTAAGGTGTCACCAGTGAGATTGTCAGCACGCGTCACAACGTGCTCTAAGGTGTCACCAGGGAGATTGTCAACACGCGTCACAACGTGCTCTAAGGTGTCACCAGGGAGATTGTCAACACGCGTCACAACGTGCTCTAAGGTGTCACCAGTGAGATTGTCAGCACGCGTCACAACGTGCTCTAAGGTGTCACCAGGGAGATTGTCAACACGCGTCACAACGTGCTCTAAGGTGTCACCAGGGAGATTGTCAGCACGCGTCACAACGTGTTCTAAGGTGTCACCAGTGAGATTGTCACAACGTGTTCTAAGGTGTCACCAGTGAGATTGTCAGCACGCGTCACAACGTGCTCTAAGGTGTCACCAGTGAGATTGTCAGCACGCGTCACAACGTTCTCTAAGGTGTCACCAGTGAGATTGTCAGCACGCGTCACAACATGCTCTAAGGTGTCACCAGTGAGATTGTCAGCACGCGTCACAACGTGCTCTAAGGTGTCACCAGTGAGATTGTCAACACGCGTCACAACGTGCTCTAAGGTGTCACCAGTGAGATTGTCAGCACGCGTCACAACGTGCTCTAAGGTGTCACCAGTGAGATTGTCAACACGCGTCACAACATGCTCTAAGGTGTCACCAGTGAGATTGTCAGCACGCGTCACAACGTGCTCTAAGGTGTCACCAGTGAGATTGTCAACACGCGTCACAACGTGCTCTAAGGTGTCACCAGTGAGATTGTCAACACGCGTCACAACGTGCTCTAAGGTGTCACCAGTGAGATTGTCAGCACGCGTCACAACGTGCTCTAAGGTGTCACCAGTGAGATTGTCAGCACGCGTCACAACGTGCTCTAAGGTGTCACCAGTGAGATTGTCAACACGAGTCACAACGTGCTCTAAGGTGTCACCAGTGAGATTGTCAACACGCGTCACAATGTGCTCTAAGGTGTCACCAGTGAGATTGTCAACACGAGTCACAACGTGCTCTAAGGTGTCACCAGTGAGATTGTCAGCACGCGTCACAACGTGCTCTAAGGTGTCACCAGTGAGATTGTCAACACGAGTCACAACGTGCTCTAAGGTGTCACCAGTGAGATTGTCAAAACGAGTCACAACGTGCTCTAAGGTGTCACCAGTGAGATTGTCAACACGCGTCACAATGTGCTCTAAGGTGTCACCAGTGAGATTGTCAGCACGCGTCACAACGTGCTCTAAGGTGTCACCAGTGAGATTGTCAACACGCGTCACAACGTGCTCTAAGGTGTCACCAGTGAGATTGTCAACACGCGTCACAACGTGCTCTAAGGTGTCACCAGTGAGATTGTCAGCACGCGTCACAACGTGCTCTAAGGTGTCACCAGGGAGATTGTCAACAAGCGTCACAACGTGCTCTAAGGTGTCACCAGGGAGATTGTCAACACGCGTCACAACATGCTCTAAGGTGTCACCAGTGAGATTGTCAGCACGCGTCACAACGTGCTCTAAGGTGTCACCAGTGAGATTGTCAACACGAGTCACAACGTGCTCTAAGGTGTCACCAGTGAGATTGTCAAAACGAGTCACAACGTGCTCTAAGGTGTCACCAGTGAGATTGTCAACACGCGTCACAATGTGCTCTAAGGTGTCACCAGTGAGATTGTCAGCACGCGTCACAACGTGCTCTAAGGTGTCACCAGTGAGATTGTCAACACGCGTCACAACGTGCTCTAAGGTGTCACCAGTGAGATTGTCAACACGCGTCACAACGTGCTCTAAGGTGTCACCAGTGAGATTGTCAACACGCGTCACAACGTGCTCTAAGGTGTCACCAGTGAGATTGTCAGCACGCGTCACAACGTGCTCTAAGGTGTCACCAGGGAGATTGTCAACACGCGTCACAACGTGCTCTAAGGTGTCACCAGGGAGATTGTCAACACGCGTCACAACGTGCTCTAAGGTGTCACCAGTGAGATTGTCAGCACGCGTCACAACGTGCTCTAAGGTGTCACCAGGGAGATTGTCAACACGCGTCACAACGTGCTCTAAGGTGTCACCAGGGAGATTGTCAGCACGCGTCACAACGTGTTCTAAGGTGTCACCAGTGAGATTGTCACAACGTGTTCTAAGGTGTCACCAGTGAGATTGTCAGCACGCGTCACAACGTGCTCTAAGGTGTCACCAGTGAGATTGTCAGCACGCGTCACAACGTTCTCTAAGGTGTCACCAGTGAGATTGTCAGCACGCGTCACAACATGCTCTAAGGTGTCACCAGTGAGATTGTCAGCACGCGTCACAACGTGCTCTAAGGTGTCACCAGTGAGATTGTCAACACGCGTCACAACGTGCTCTAAGGTGTCACCAGTGAGATTGTCAGCACGCGTCACAACGTGCTCTAAGGTGTCACCAGTGAGATTGTCAACACGCGTCACAACATGCTCTAAGGTGTCACCAGTGAGATTGTCAGCACGCGTCACAACGTGCTCTAAGGTGTCACCAGTGAGATTGTCAACACGCGTCACAACGTGCTCTAAGGTGTCACCAGTGAGATTGTCAGCACGCGTCACAACGTGCTCTAAGGTGTCACCAGTGAGATTGTCAACACGCGTCACAACATGCTCTAAGGTGTCACCAGTGAGATTGTCAGCACGCGTCACAACGTGCTCTAAGGTGTCACCAGTGAGATTGTCAACACGCGTCACAACGTGCTCTAAGGTGTCACCAGTGAGATTGTCAACAAGCGTCACAACGTGCTCTAAGGTGTCACCAGGGAGATTGTCAACACGCGTCACAACATGCTCTAAGGTGTCACCAGTGAGATTGTCAACACGCGTCACAACGTGCTCTAAGGTGTCACCAGTGAGATTGTCAACACGCGTCACAACGTGCTCTAAGGTGTCACCAGTGAGATTGTCAGCACGCGTCACAACGTGCTCTAAGGTGTCACCAGGGAGATTGTCAACACGCGTCACAACGTGCTCTAAGGTGTCACCAGGGAGATTGTCAACACGCGTCACAACGTGCTCTAAGGTGTCACCAGTGAGATTGTCAGCACGCGTCACAACGTGCTCTAAGGTGTCACCAGGGAGATTGTCAACACGCGTCACAACGTGCTCTAAGGTGTCACCAGGGAGATTGTCAGCACGCGTCACAACGTGCTCTAAGGTGTCACCAGGGAGATTGTCAGCACGCGTCACAACGTGCTCTAAGGTGTCACCAGGGAGATTGTCAGCACGCGTCACAACGTGTTCTAAGGTGTCACCAGTGAGATTGTCAGCACGCGTCACAAAGTGTTCTAAGTTGTCACCAGTGAGATTTTCAGCATGCGTCACAATGTGCTCTAAGGTGTCACCAGGGAGATTGTCACAACGTGTTCTAAGGTGTCACCAGTGAGATTGTCAACACGCGTCACAACGTGCTCTAAGGTGTCACCAGGGAGATTGTCAACACGCGTCACAACGTGCTCTAAGGTGTCACCAGGGAGATTGTCAACACGCGTCACAACGTGCTCTAAGGTGTTACCAGGGAGATTGTCAACACGCGTCACAACGTGCTCTAAGGTGTCACCAGGGACATTGTCAACACGCGTCACAACGTGCTCTAAGGTGTCACCAGGGAGATTGTCAACACGCGTCACAACGTGCTCTAAGGTGTCACCAGTGAGATTGTCATCACGCGTCACAACGTGCTCTAAGGTGTCACCAGGGAGATTGTCAGCACGCGTCACAACGTGCTCTAAGGTGTCACCAGTGAGATTGTCAGCACGCGTCACAACGTGCTCTAAGGTGTCACCAGTGAGATTGTCAGCACGCGTCACAACGTGCTCTAAGGTGTCACCAGTGAGATTGTCAACACGAGTCACAACGTGCTCTAAGGTGTCACCAGTGAGATTGTCAACACGCGTCACAATGTGCTCTAAGGTGTCACCAGTGAGATTGTCAACACGAGTCACAACGTGCTCTAAGGTGTCACCAGTGAGATTGTCAGCACGCGTCACAACGTGCTCTAAGGTGTCACCAGTGAGATTGTCAACACGAGTCACAACGTGCTCTAAGGTGTCACCAGTGAGATTGTCAACACGAGTCACAACGTGCTCTAAGGTGTCACCAGTGAGATTGTCAACACGCGTCACAATGTGCTCTAAGGTGTCACCAGTGAGATTGTCAGCACGCGTCACAACGTGCTCTAAGGTGTCACCAGTGAGATTGTCAACACGCGTCACAACGTGCTCTAAGGTGTCACCAGTGAGATTGTCAACACGCGTCACAACGTGCTCTAAGGTGTCACCAGTGAGATTGTCAGCACGCGTCACAACGTGCTCTAAGGTGTCACCAGGGAGATTGTCAACACGCGTCACAACGTGCTCTAAGGTGTCACCAGGGAGATTGTCAACACGCGTCACAACGTGCTCTAAGGTGTCACCAGGGAGATTGTCAACACGCGTCACAACATGCTCTAAGGTGTCACCAGTGAGATTGTCAACACGCGTCACAACGTGCTCTAAGGTGTCACCAGTGAGATTGTCAGCACGCGTCACAAAGTGCTCTAAGGTGTCACCAGGGAGATTGTCAACACGCGTCACAACGTGCTCTAAGGTGTCACCAGGGAGATTGTCAACACGCGTCACAACGTGCTCTAAGGTGTCACCAGGGAGATTGTCACAACGTGTTCTAAGGTGTCACCAGTGAGATTGTCAACACGCGTCACAACGTGCTCTAAGGTGTCACCAGGGAGATTGTCAACACGCGTCACAACGTGCTCTAAGGTGTCACCAGGGAGATTGTCAACACGCGTCACAACGTGCTCTAAGGTGTTACCAGGGAGATTGTCAACACGCGTCACAACGTGCTCTAAGGTGTCACCAGGGACATTGTCAACACGCGTCACAACGTGCTCTAAGGTGTCACCAGGGAGATTGTCAGCACGCGTCACAACGTGCTCTAAGGTGTCACCAGTGAGATTGTCAGCACGCGTCACAACGTGCTCTAAGGTGTCACCAGTGAGATTGTCAGCACGCGTCACAACGTGCTCTAAGGTGTCACCAGTGAGATTGTCAACACGCGTCACAACGTGCTCTAGGTGTCACCAGGGAGATTGTCAACACGCGTCACAACGTGCTCTAAGGTGTCACCAGGGAGATTGTCAGCACGCGTCACAACGTGCTCTAAGGTGTCACCAGGGAGATTGTCAGCACGTGTCACAACGTGCTCTAAGGTGTCACCAGGGAGATCGTCACAACGTGCTCTAAGGTGTCACCAGGGAGATTGTCAACACGCGTCACAACGTGTTCTAAGGTGTCACCAGGGAGATTGTCAGCACGTGTCACAACGTGCTCTAAGGTGTCACCAGGGAGATCGTCACAACGTGCTCTAAGGTGTCACCAGGGAGATTGTCAACACGCGTCACAACGTGTTCTAAGGTGTCACCAGGGAGATTGTCAGCACGCGTCACAACGTGTTCTAAGGTGTCACCAGGGAGATTGTCAGCACGCGTCACAACGTGCTCTAAGGTGTCACCAGGGAGATTGTCAGCACGCGTCACAACGTGTTCTAAGGTGTCACCTGGGAGATTGTCAGCACGCGTCACAACGTGCTCTAAGGTGTCACCAGGGAGAGTGTCAGCACGCGTCACAACGTGCTCTAAGGTGTCACCAGGGAGAGTGTCAGCACGCGTCACAACGTGCTCTAAGGTGTCACCAGGGAGATTGTCAGCACGCGTCACAACGTGCTCTAAGGTGTCACCAGGGAGATTGTCAGCACGCGTCACAACGTGCTCTAAGGTGTCACCAGGGAGATTGTCAGCACGCGTCACAACGTGCTCTAAGGTGTCACCAGGGAAATTGTCAGCACGCGTCACAACGTGCTCTAAGGTGTCACCAGGGAGATTGTCAGCACGCGTCACAACGTGCTCTAAGGTGTCACCAGGGAGATTGTCACAACGTGCTCTAAGGTGTCACCAGGGAGATTGTCACAACGTGCTCTAAGGTGTCACAACGTGCTCTAAGGTGTCACAACGTGCTCTTTGGAAATGACAAGTTATTTTCTTTCTTTCTTCTTTCCTGTAAAATATTGCCGTTGACAAATTGTATTCCTGGTCTGCCTCGTCTCCTGGTTTCTCCTTGGCAGCACAGTGGTAATAGAGGCGGCTAGCTGCCAACGGCTAGAAAGGACAGACTGCTGAACAACATGGTAATGATGATGATACGTGATAAACTGATCAGAAGTTCAGAGGGTTAAAGCAGAAGGAACATTTCCTTTGGACCTTCTGTATGTTCCCACAGTGTCAATATAACGTCTATTCCACGTCTATTCCACGTCTATTCCACGTCTATTCCACGTCTATTCCACGTCTATTCCACGTCTATTCAACGTCTATTCCACGTCTATTCCACGTCTATTCCACGTCTATTCAATGTCTATTCCACGTCTATTCCACGTCTATTCCACGTCTATTCCACGTCTATTCAACGTCTATTCTATGTCTATTCCACGTCTATTCCACGTCTATTCCACGTCTATTCCACGTCTATTCCACGTCTATTCAACGTCTATTCCACGTCTATTCAATGTCTATTCCACGTCTATTCCACGTCTATTCCACGTCTATTCCACGTCTATTCCACGTCTATTCAATGTCTATTCCACGTCTATTCCACGTCTATTCCACGTCTATTCAATGTCTATTCAATGTCTATTCCACGTCGTCTATTCCACATCATCTATTCCACATTGTCTATTCCACGTTGTCTATTCCACGTCTATTCAATGTCTATTCCACGTCTATTCCACGTCTATTCCACGTCTATTCAACGTCTATTCCACATCTATTCAACGTCTATTCAACGTCTATTCTACGTCTATTCCACGTCTATTCAACGTCTATTCTACGTCTATTCCACGTCTATTCCACGTCGACTCAAAGTCATTGAAATGACGCGGAAGCGACGCATGAATCAGCCAGTGTGTAATAAAGTCCTGCTCGTCTTCCTCTTCAGGTGAAGTCAACCGCTGACACATAGAAAGAATGAAGCAGGTTTCCATTCCACCACATTGAGATCATTATAATAGCATTGTAATGAGGACCTCAGAGGAAACAATCAATCAATCATTGGTGAATGGTTGGTGAAACAATTGTGTAGAATTATACGTAAGTGTACATATAAACAACTGATTGGTGTTCAAGCCTTTGTTTAAACCACCTGATGACAGAGGTTGTGTCCCAAATTGAACCCTCTTCACTGTAGCCCATAGGGCTCTGTGTCAGAAGTAGTGCACTATATAGGGAATAGGGTTCTGTGCCAAAAGTAGTGCACTATATAAGGAATAGGGTTCTAGTCAAAAGTAGTGTACTATATAGGGAATAGGGCTCTGTGTCAAAGGTAGTGCACTATATAAGGAATAGGGTTCTAGTCAAAAGTAGTGTACTATATATGGAATAGGGCTCTGTGTCAAAAGTAGTGCACTAGATGGAGAATAAGGTGACCTTCAGGATGTAGAAAGAGAGAACAGTCTTGATGGTCAGTTGGTCATCTCTTTTAATCATTAGAATCATGTCGACTTCTAACGGAACACAGTGACACACTGATCTAGAATCAGGTTTGCCTTTCAGAACATAACAAATAAGATTACATGGACAGGGAGGAACTGATCCTAGATCAGCATTCATACTCTTAAACCTTTATTTAACTAGGCAAGACAGTTAAGAACATATTTTTATTTACAATGACGGCCTGCCCCGGACGACGCTGAGCCAATTGTGCACCGCCCTGTGGGACTCCCAATCACCGCCGGATGTGATACAGCCTGGATTCGAACCAGGGTGTCTGTAGTGATGCGTCTGGCACTGTAGCTACAGTGCCTTAGACCACTGCGCCACTCAGGAGACACTTTGTGAATACAGGCCCAGGCCTTTAGCTGGTGTTAGTTAAGAACAATGGGATTGCAGAGTTGTTCCTGGTTAGTTAACGTAGTCAGGAAATCCTCTGGGCCCTACTCATGATGACGACGCCCTCGACCTCACACACTGTACGTGGGTTCAGTGAGGACAGATCAGCCTATTGGGTATTAGCCCTTAGCATCATCAAGCTCTGATTAGTCTGAGAAACGCTGGGGTAGATCACAAGCATAGGAGTTTCTCCAGGACTTACGATCTAGAGGTTTTCCTGCACGGTGAGGTCACAGAATGAAACATCCACAGAAATAGCAAACCTTGTATCTTCATCATCTACATGTACAGACATTGTAACATCTTCATTAGTCCACAACCATACAGACATTCTGACAGAATATGTTGGGTCAACGACAAGAGGAAGAGGGGAAGGGGTGCATGGATGGGGGGGGGAGGTGCCCCATATCTTATAGTCCCCCTGGAGGTAAGAGTTGGTATGATGCATCCTTATGTCTGATTGGTGGTCGGTAGGTTGGCTGTCCTTATAGGACCTGAATATCTTACATTTATACAGTCTGTCTGTTTCTCTGTCTGTCCACTCAAATGGGGCCAACAGTTCATGGTGAAACTCAATATTCACTCCAAAACAAATTGCACCCAAACAAACTACCCATAATCCTCTCAGAGAGACAGTGAGAGGTCCAGTCCTCCACAGTCCCATAATCCTTGGGGGTTCCAGAAATGTCTGTCTGAATGCCAGACAGACCTGGCAACAATCTGGAATGTCCCGTTGTTCCACAGCTGAGTCTGTTCTCTAGGGTGTTCTGATCTGGTCCTGTCCTGGCCAGAGAGGGCAGAGATAGAACGCTCTGGCAGGAACGTGTGTGTGTGTGTGTGTGTGTGTGTGTGTGTGTGTGTGTGTGTGTGTGTGTGTGTGTGTGTGTGTGTGTGTGTGTGTGTGTGTGTGTGTGTGTGTGTGTGTGTGTGTGTAAATCTTTGTAAATCTGTGTAAATGTCACTAATTTTGACACGGATTAGATCTATAATATGAATGGTTTAGTTATGCAAGATGTTACCAACAAGACGTGTCCATGGTTGTTTTGGTAGGAACGTGCTGAACTAAACTAAACTGTGCAAGCCAACAGTGTTGTACGGTGGCTGCTGAGGGTCATACAGAACCACAGCGCTGAGCTTTCAAAAGGTCCCCTATGCACTATACAGGGCTCTGGTCTAAAGTAGTGCACTATATAGGGAATAGGGCTCTGGTCTAAAGTAGTGCACTATATAGGGAATAGGGCTCTGGTCTAAAGTAGTGCACTATATAGGCAATAGGGCTCTGGCCAAAAGTAGTGTACTATATACAATAGGGCTCTGGTCTAAAATATTGCACTATATAGGGAATAGGGTTCTGGTCTAAAGTAGTGTACTATATACAATAGGGTCCTGGTCTAAAGTAGTGTACTATATTGGGAATAGGGCTCTGGTCTAAAGGAGTGCACTATATAGAGAATAGGGTTCTTCTGGTCTAAAGTAGTGTACTATATACAATAGGGTTCTGGTCTAAAGTAGTGTACTATATACAATAGGGTCCTGGTCTAAAGTAGTGCACTATATAGGGAATAGGGCTCCGTTTGGGCCACACTCACAAAGACATAGAGGACAAGTGAAGCTCTCAGTAGCAGTAGAGAACAGGGACACACGGTGTGGACTTCCTCACATGCATCTGAAAATGGTGGGTAATTACCTCCAGCCAATGTGAAGCTACACCAATCCTACGCTTTAAATGATTGACGGGGGTGCTAGTGCACACTTCTAGAAAAGGGAAGGAGAATCGGAGCACAGCCAGGGAGTTGTTGAGCGAGGGTAGCGTTTGGTTAGCGGTCGTACACATGGACACAGCTAGCAGGCCTGCTAGTTTCCCTTTAGTAGTAGTCCTTGTCAACCTGAACACAGCTAGCAGGCCTGCTAGTTTCCCCTTAGCAGTAGTCCTTGTCAACCTGAACACAGCTAGCAGGCCTACTAGTTTCCCCTTAGCAGTAGTCCTTGTCAACCTGAATACAGCTAGCAGGCCTGCTAGTTTCCCTTTAGCAGTAGTCCTTGTCAACCTGAACACAGCTAGCAGGCCTACTAGATTCCCTTTAGTAGTAGTCCTTGTCAACCTGAACACAGCTAGCAGGCCTGCTAGTTTCCCCTTAGCAGTAGTCCTTGTCAACCTGAACACAGCTACCAGGCCTACTAGTTTCCCCTTAGTAGTAGTCCTTGTCAACCTGAACACAGTGGGGGGTCCAAAAATAAACAGTAAAATGTTTCATATTTTCAGACCATCAATTCTTCTGGACCTGTAATCAACCAATCAATCAACCAACCAATCAACCAATCAATCAACCAATCAATCAATCAATCAATCAATCAATCAATCAATCAATCAATCAATCAATCCATAGGATCTGGACCTGCAATGCATTAACGGACCCCTCCAGTAGGTGTGTTGTCTCTTTCTACACCAGAACACTTTAGCAATCTATCAATCAACCAATCAATCTATCCATAGGCTGGGGATGGTCTTCCCCCGTTGGTCAGAAGTTGCTTTCGGCGCCCTCCTCTGGGCGTGTATAACTCTGAGCCCTCTCCTCCAGACAAATGTCCTCCATCAGAGTGCTGCAGTTGTTAGTGCCACCATGTGGTGTGGAGGGACACTGCAGGGAGGGTTGAGTCTTTGTTTTATCCGTCCTGTTGTGGCAGGACCCCACCAATCTACTGCTCTCATTGGGGGTGATGGAGGTTGAGGCAGGGTTAGGATCAGGGTCGTAGTCGGGGTTGGGGGCTAACTGTGAGTCTTTAGGGTCGCTGCCATTGTCTTGGACACCGGCCAGGTTGCCGGTGACGATGCTGCCGCTCTTCACGTGAGGCGCGTGGCTGTATGTATGACGGTACTCTTCCTCGATGTCTTTACCCAGCTTCCACCTCTTCCACTTTTTCAACATCTCAGACTGGACCTGGAGAGAGACAAACAGATGGAGGGAGAGAGAAGGAGAGAGGAGGGAGGAAAAAAGAGAGAGCGAGAGAGAGAGAGGAGCAGATGAAGACAGATAATGATAAGATTATATAAGAGGGGGGAGACAAGAGAAAGAGGGGGAGAGGGAGAGAGGAGTGAGAGGGAAAAGGGCATTCAGACTCACCTCTTTGTTGACGAAACAATACAAGATGGCCACCAGTAGGCCCTGTAGAGAGGGAGAGGTTAAGAACACCTTATCACCACGGTAACACACCGTAACACCACATTAGTTTAGTTTATTAGGATCCCCATGAGCTACTGCACATGTCTCAGCTACTCTTCCTGGGGTCTATATAAAAGACAGTGAAAGCAATGGGAGAACAAGTATCCAACTGTCATACTTGGGTAAAAGATTACTTAATAGAAAATGACTCAAGTAAAAGTGAAAGTCACCCAGAAAAATCCTACTTGAGTAAAAATAAAAAACTATTTGGTTTTAAATACACTTAGTATCATACACAAGTACACAAGTACAAGTACACAAATACACTTAGTACAATACACAAGTATCAAAAGCAAATGTAATTGCTAAATTATACGTACGTATCAAAAGTAAAAGTACAGTGCCTTGCGAAAGTATTCGGCCCCCTTGAATTTTGAGACCTTTTGCCACATTTCAGGCTTCAAACATAAAGATATAAAACTGTATTTTTTTGTGAAGAATCAACAACAAGTGGGACACAATCATGAAGTGGAACGACATTTATTGGATATTTCAAACTTTTTTAACAAATCAAAAACTGAAAAATTGGGCGTGCAAAATTATTCAGCCCCCTTATTCAGCGCCACCTTTTGCTGCGATTACAGCTGTAAGTCGCTTGGGGTATGTCTCTATCAGTTTTGCACATCGAGAGACTGACATTTACACACTATTCACTATTTTTTATATATATATATACTATATAATACTATTTGTTTTTTTACATATAGGAAAGACACCAAGAGACAACAAAAATAATATTTACACACTATTCATATGTACATGTTCATATTCACATTACAGTCTATTACTACCCTATTTCACCTCTATGACAGCGTCACACCTTTTCACCATGGTGACACAACATACCACCACATTACAGTCTATTACTACCCTATTTCATCTCTATGACAGAATTACACCTTATCACCATGGTGACACAACATACCACCACATTACAGTCTTATTACTACCCTATTTCACCTCTATGACAGATATTACACCTTATCACCATGGTGACACAACATACCACCACATTACAGTCTTATTACTACCCTATTTCACCTCTATGACAGAGTTACACCTTATCACCATGGTGACACAACATACCACCACATTACAGTCTTATTACTATCCTATTTCACCTCTATGACAGATATTACACCTTATCACCATGGTGACACAACATACCACCACATTACAGTCTTATTACTACCCTATTTCACCTCTATGACAGAGTTACACCTTATCACCATGGTGACACAACATACCACCACATTACAGTCTTATTACTATCCTATATCACCTCTATGACAGATATTACACCTTATCACCATGGTGACACAACATACCACCACATTACAGTCTTAATAATGTTATGCCCTGTGGGACCTGGCCAAAAATAGTGCACTATATAGGGAAGAGGGTGCCATATGGTATTTATCCGATGATACCTATACAGGAAGTGATGTAAGTTTGATCTCCTGACCTGGAAGGAGTTGAAGAGGAGGTCGTAGAAGAGGCGGATGAGACGCATCTTGGAACCTTTGGGGACGGACTCATCGATGACTAAGGTGAAGAGGATGGCGTGAATACCCAGCAGAGGGATGAGGGTCAGAGTGGATTTAGCCAGCCTGAGAGAGAGAGAGAGAGAGAGAGAGAGAGAGAGAGAGAGAGACAGAGACAGAGAGAGAGAGAGAGAGAGAGAGTATGAGGGAGAGAGAGTATGAGGGAGAGAGAGTATGAGGGAGAGAGAGAAGGTGAGAGAGAGTATGAGGGAGAGAAGGTGAAAGAGCGAGGGAGAGAGAGAAGGGGGGAGAGAGTATGAGGGAGAGAGAGAAGGGGGAGAAGGTGAAAAGCGAGGGAGAGAGATAGAGAGTTATCATATTGAAAGAAGGAGGCAGAAGAGGCGAGAGGAAAAGTTGGGGTCATAAAAGGAGAATGTTACAGAGACCAACCACACACTAGACACACAACTCTGTAACTCGTTAATATATCAAGTACATGACTTTAGAAGGGAAGATGGGATGGAGGGATTTGAAGACCTCAACCACCTGAACTTGTAATCTGTGTATCTCATCTGATGGGCCTTGAGCTTCGACATCAGGATCTTTATAATCCGGATGAAGATAAAGAAATTCATCTGAGAAAGAGAACGAGAAAAAAGACAAAAGGAGAGAGAAATGAAGCCTAAATATTAGCAGAGCCAACTGTCCGTCTGTCTGTCTGTCTGTCTGTCTGTCTGTCTGTCTGTCTGTCTGTCTGTCTGTCTGTCTGTCTGTCTGTCTGTCTGTCTGTCTGTCTGTCTGTCTGTCTGTCTGTCTGTCTGTCTGTCTGTCTGTCTGTCTGTCTGTCTGTCTGTCTGTGTGTGTGTGTGTGTGTGTGTGTGTGTGATATAGGCAGGGTCTCCCAGAACTATAACTTATTCTGCTAACATACATGGACACTGTAAACATGATGAATGCAGGAGGAGTCCTGCCTCCACTGACTGCCTGTGGAATGAGCACTGTGTTTAGCTATACCTGCTGAACTGGGTTAAAATAGCAAATCATTGAAGATGTAAAATAACCTTTTTAAACATTAAGACTTGATCACTGAATGGACGTAATCAAAAAGTATAGCTAATAAATAGTAACAATTTTGGAATTTATCAAATTGATATATTTTTTTAAATAAAAATGAAGATTTATGATTTATGCGATATTCTAGTTACTGGACTTAATATTTCAGTGCTTGTGCATCAGAGTACCTCATGTTGAAATACTCTAGAAGCTGATGCAGATAGTTATTAATAAGTCATTTTAATACATCATAATACCTCATGTTGAAATACTCTAGAGATCAATGGAGAGAGAAGGAGAGGGAGAGAGAGAGAGAGAGGGGGAAAGAGAAAGAGAGAGGGGGAAGAGAGAGAGAGAGAGAGAGAGGGGGAAAGAGAGAGAGAGGGAGAGGGAGAGGGGGAAGAGAGAGAGAGCAAGAGAGAGAGAGAAAGAGAGAGAGAGAAAGAGAGGGGAGAGAGGGGAAGAGAGAGAGAGAGAGTGAGAGAGAGAGAGAGGCAGAGAGAGAGAGAGAGAGAGAGAGAGAGAGAGAGAGAGAGAGAGAGAGAGAGAGAGAGAGAGAGAGAGAGAGAGAGAGAGAGAGAGAGAGAGAGAGAGAGAGAGAGAGAGAGAGAGAGAGAGAGAGAGAGAGAGAGAGAGAGAGAGAGGAGAGAGAGAGAGAGAGAGAGAGAGAATAAACTCACCAGGTAAGCTAACAGGATGGGAGAACGTATAATCCACCAGTAACCCATGTTGATGTTCCTCTCCCAGCACCTAAACAACATCATCATCATCAACATCAACATCATCACTACCATCATCATCATCACCCAACATCACCATCACCATCACCACCATCATCACCATCATCATCCTCATCATCATTTTCAGAATCAACATTCCCACGTTCCCAGGAGACTGCATCCACTGTAAAGGCTCCATATGTCGGCTCAATCGGAAATACCTTTAAATGTCAAGAGCTCTATGATGTGGATCCACCTCTGATCTGATTATATCCCAGCCTAAATATACATACTCTGCATATGTAATGTTTTCCAAGTAGTGAGATACAGAGAATGTGTGGTCTAACTCTAAGGAGTGAGAGAGGGAAAAGTCTAAGGAGAGAGAGGGAACAGTCTAAGGAGAGAGAGGGAACAGTCTAAGGAGTGAGAGAGGGAACAGTAAGGAGAGAGAGGGAACAGTCTAAAGGAGAGAGAGGGAACAGTCTAAGGAGAGAGAGGGAACAGTCTAAGGAGAGGGAACAGTCTAAGGAGAGAGAGAGGGAACCGTCTAAGGAGTGAGAGAGGGAACAGTCTAAGGAGAGAGAGAGGGAACAGTCTAAGGAGTGAGAGAGGGAACAGTCTAAGGAGAGAGAGGGAACAGTCTAAGGAGAGAGAGGGAACAGTCTAAGGAGAGAGAGGGAACAGTCTAAGGAGAGAGAGGGAACAGTCTAAGGAGTGAGAGGGAACAGTCTAAGGAGAGAGAGGGAACAGTCTAAGGAGAGAGAGGGAACAGTCTAAGGAGGGAGAGGGAACAGTCTAAGGAGAGAGAGGGAACAGTCTAAGGAGAGAGAGGGAACAGTCTAAGGAGAGAGAGGGAACAGTCTAAGGAGGGAGAGGGAACAGTCTAAGGTGAGAGAGGGAACAGTCTAAGGAGAGAGAGGGGGAACAGTCTAAGGTGAGAGAGGGAACAGTCTAAGGAGAGAGAGTGGGAACAGTCGAAGGAGAGAGAGATGGAACAGTCTAAGGAGAGAGAGAGAGGCAACAGTCTAAGGAGAGAGGGAACAGTCTAAGGAGAGAGGGAGAGGGAAAAGTCTAAAGGAGAGAGAGGGAACAGTAAGGAGAGAGAGGGAACAGTCTAAGGAGAGAGAGAGGGAAAAGTCTAAGGAGAGAGAGGGAACAGTAAGGAGAGAGAGGGAACAGTCTAAGGAGAGAGGGAACAGTCTAAGGAGAGAGGGAACAGTCTAAGGAGAGAGAGGTGGAACAGTCTAAGGAGAGAGAGGGAACAGTCTAAGGAGAGAGGGAACAGTCTAAGGAGAGAGAGGGAACAGTCTAAGGAGAGAGAGAGGGGGAACAGTCTAAGGAGAGAGGGAACAGTCTAAGGAGAGAGAGGGAACAGTCTAAGGAGAGAGAGGGAACAGTCTAAGGAGAGAGAGAGAGGGGGAACAGTCTAATGAGAGAGGGAACAGTCTAAGGAGAGAGAGAACAGTCTAAGGAGAGAGGGAACAGTCTAAGGAGAGAGAGAGGGGGAACAGTCTAAGGAGAGAGAGAGAGAACAGTCTAAGGAGAGAGGGAACAGTCTAAGGAGAGAGAGGGAACAGTCTAAGGAGAGAGAGGGAACAGTCTAAGGAGAGAGGGAACAGTCTAAGGAGAGAGAGGGAACAGTCTAAGGAGAGAGAGGGAACAGTCTAAGGAGAGAGAGAGAACAGTCTAAGGAGAGAGGAGAGGGAACAGTCTAAGGAGTGAGAGAGGGAACAGTCTAAGGAGAGAGAGGGAACAGTCCTAAGGAGAGAGAGGGAACAGTCTAAGGAGAGAGAGGGAACAGTCTAAGGAGAGAGAGGGAACAGTCTAAGGAGTGAGAGGGAACAGTCTAAGGAGAGAGAGGGAACAGTCTAAGGAGAGAGAGGGAACAGTCTAAGGAGGGAGAGGGAACAGTCTAAGGAGAGAGAGGGAACAGTCTAAGGAGAGAGAGGGAACAGTCTAAGGAGAGAGAGGGAACAGTCTAAGGGAGGGAGAGGGAACAGTCTAAGGTGAGAGAGGGAACAGTCTAGGAGGGACAGTCTAAGGAGAGAGAGGGGAACAGTCTAAGGAGAGAGAGGGAACAGTCTAAGGAGGGAGAGGGAACAGTCTAAGGAGGAGAGAGGGAAACAGTCTAAGGAGAGAGAGGGAACAGTCTAAGGAGAGAGAGGGAACAGTCTAAGGAGGGAGAGGGAACAGTCTAAGGTGAGAGAGGGAACAGTCTAAGGAGAGAGAGGGGGAACAGTCTAAGGTGAGAGAGGGAACAGTCTAAGGAGAGAGAGTGGGAACAGTCGAAGGAGAGAGAGATGGAACAGTCTAAGGAGAGAGAGAGAGGCAACAGTCTAAGGAGAGAGGGAACAGTCTAAGGAGAGAGGGAGAGGGAAAGTCTAAGGAGAGAGAGGGAACAGTAAGGAGAGAGAGGGAACAGTCTAAGGAGAGAGAGAGGGAAAAGTCTAAGGAGAGAGAGGGAACAGTAAGGAGAGAGAGGGGAACAGTCTAAGGAGAGAGGGAACAGTCTAAGGAGAGAGGGAACAGTCTAAGGAGAGAGAGGTGGAACAGTCTAAGGAGAGAGAGGGAACAGTCTAAGGAGAGAGGGAACAGTCTAAGGAGAGAGAGGGAACAGTCTAAGGAGAGAGAGAGGGGGAACAGTCTAAGGAGAGAGGAACAGTCTAAGGAGAGAGAGGGAACAGTCTAAGGAGAGAGAGGGAACAGTCTAAGGAGAGAGGGAACAGTCTAAGGAGAGAGGGAACAGTCTAAGGAGAGAGAGGGAACAGTCTAAGGAGAGAGAGAGGGGGAACAGTCTAATGAGAGAGGGAACAGTCTAAGGAGAGAGAGAGAACAGTCTAAGGAGAGAGGGAACAGTCTAAGGAGAGAGGGAACAGTCTAAGGAGAGAGAGGGGGAACAGTCTAAGGAGAGAGAGAGAACAGTCTAAGGAGAGAGGGAACAGTCTAAGGAGAGAGAGGGAACAGTCTAAGGAGAGAGAGGGAACAGTCTAAGGAGAGAGGGAACAGTCTAAGGAGAGAGAGGGAACAGTCTAAGGAGAGAGAGGGAACAGTCTAAGGAGAGAGAGGGAACAGTCTAAGGAGAGAGGGGGAACAGTCTAAGGAGAGAGAGAGGGGGGAACAGTCTAAGGAGAGAGAGAGAACAGTCTAAGGAGAGAGGGAACAGTCTAAGGAGAGAGGGGAACAGTCTAATGAGAGAGGGAACAGTCTAAGGAGAGTGAGAGAACAGTCTAAGGAGAGAGAGGGAACAGTCTAAGGAGAGAGGGAACAGTCTAAGGAGAGAGGGAACAGTCTAAGGAGAGAGAGGGAACAGTCTAAGGAGAGAGAGAGGGGGAACAGTCTAATGAGAGAGGGAACAGTCTAAGGCGAGTGAGAGAACAGTCTAAGGCGAGAGAGGGAACAGTCTAAGGAGAGAGAGGGAACAGTCTAAGGAGAGAGAGGGAACAGTCTAAGGAGAGAGAGGGAACAGTCTAAGGGAGAGAGATGGAACAGTCTAAGGAGAGAGAGGGAACAGTCTAAGGAGAGAGAGGGAACAGTCTAAGGAGAGAGGGGAACAGTCTAAGGAGAGAGAGAGGGGGAACAGTCTAAGGAAGAGAGAAGAGAACAGTCTAAGGAGAGAGGGAACAGTCTAAGGAGAGAGAGAGGGGGAACAGTCTAATGAGAGAGGGAACAGTCTAAGGAGAGTGAGAGAACAGTCTAAGGAGAGAGAGGGAACAGTCTAAGGAGAGAGGGAACAGTCTAAGGAGAGAGGGAAAGGTCTAAGGAGGAGAGAGGGAACAGCTAAGGAGAGAGAGAGGGGGAACAGTCTAATGAGAGAGGGAACAGTCTAAGGAGAGTGAGAGAACAGTCTAAGGAGAGAGAGGGAACAGTCTAAGGAGAGAGAGGGAACAGTTCTAAGGAGAGAGAGGAACAGTCTAAGGAGAGAGATGGAACAGTCTAAGGAGAGAGAGGGAACAGTCTAAGGAGAGAGGGAACAGTCTAAGGAGAGAGAGGGAACAGTCTAAGGAGAGAGAGGGAACAGTCTAAGGAGAGAGGGAACACTCTAAGGAGAGAGAGGGAACAGTCTAAGGAGAGAGAGGGAACAGTCTAAGGAGAGAGAGGGAACAGTCTAAGGAGAGAGAGGGAACAGTCTAAGGAGAGAGAGGGAACAGTCTAAGGAGAGAGAGGGAACAGTCTAAGGAGAGAGGGAACAGTCTAAGGAGAGAGGAACAGTCTAAGGATAGAGGGGGAACAGTCTAAGGAGAGAGAGGGAACAGTCTAAGGAGAGAGAGGGAACAGTCTAAGGGAAGAGAGGGAACAGTCTAAGGAGAGAAGAGAGGGAAACAGTCTAAGGAGAGAGGGGGAACAGTCTCAACTCATAATGGGTTTTAATCAACATTAGCATATCTAGCCTCGTAAAACATATTACATTTGAAAGAGCTCTGAAAACTCTCAGTCGTAGAAGAGTGATCATTTACCTCACAGATTTTAACTGATCATATTTGGGTAATTCCACAGTAACCGAATGACACTGAGACTCAGATTTTTCACTCTAAAACGTAAACTAAACAAACCATAGTTTAACAAACCATACAACTCTATGCACAAGCACTACTTTTAACCATTTACACTGAACATTTTACAAAAACACATTTACAGGAGGAACTGTGCAGATGTTTTTCCAGTAAATGTTTACATTTGTTCAAAGTGGAGACTTGTATTGGTTTACTAAGAAAAAGATGTGTCTCAGCATCCTTCCATTACCATGGAAACAACACATTTAATAAATAATATTTATTCACTCACTCTTCATTCTCGTACAGGTATTTGACTATCACCCACGGCAACACGAATATCAGAGGAGCACCTGATGAGAAGGAGAAAAGAGAGAGGGAGGATCACCAATCACACACATCTAAACACACACACACACACACACACAAAAACACACACGCACACACACACACACACACACAAAAACACACACAAAAACACACACGCACGCACGCACACACACACACACACACACACACACACACACACACACACACACACACACACACACACACACACCTCCTCACCCCAGCCGATAAACAGGTAGATGCAGAAGTAGTTTCTCTCAGTGAACACGGTGACAACCAGGAGGCTGTGCAGGTAGATGCCTTCCACCAGCAGCCAATAGTTGTTGGCGATGACGCTGTACTGCATCATCACCATGGCGATACGGCACCCGGCAACCGTCTACGAGAGAGACAGGAGGAAGTCCATATATAAAGACAGTGCTATGCAGACACACACACACACACACACACACACACACACACACACACACACACACACACACACACACACACACACACACACACACTTGGCCTGGGACAAGACTACTATAAACTCAGCAGAAAAAAGAAACGTCACTTTTTCAAGACCCAAATTACCTCACAGATCTTCATTGTAAAGGGTTTGAACACTGTTTCCCATGCTTGTTCAATGAACCATAAACAATTAATGAACATGCACCTGTGGAACGGTCGTTAAGACGCTAACAGCTTACAGACGGTAGGCAATTAAGGACAGTTATGAAACTTAGGACACTAAAGAGGCCTTTCTACTGACACGGACCGGCTCGAAGCCCGTAACAAAAAGGGAGACAACGTGGAGATAATAAAGAATAACAAAATATATTTATTACCTGAAGTTAAGTAAATACAATTAACAACGGTGTGTGTTTAGTCAGTAGTGTAAGTGAGTGGTCGCGTGTTTACATCTGATAATGAGGGGTGTTGAAAGGTGCCAACACAAACAAACCAAATAGCCCCAAAAATACCACAACCAAAATCTGTCTGTGTCTGCATGGAGAGAGTCTCCTCCATGAACGGAGAAGAGGTGTATTTATCCTGGGACACACCTGAGCCAAGGTGTGTCCCATTTCCCTGACGACCCTCCCGGCTCCGCCCACCGACATCCTATTAAGGAAAACAAGAACAAAGAGAAAGAACTCGGCAGACAGAGTGGGAGGGACGTCACACAGAGTGGGAGGGACGTCACACAGAGTGGGAGGGACGTCACACAGAGTGGGAGGGACGTCACACAGAGTGGGAAGGACGTCACACTACTGACTCTGAAAAACACCAAAAGAAAGATGCCCAGGGTCCCTGCTCATCTGCGTGAACGTGCCTTGGACATGCTGCAAGGAGGCATGAGGACTGCAGATGTGGCCAGGGCCCCTGCTCATCTGCGTGAATGTGCCTTAGGCATGCTGCAAGAAGGCATGAGAACTGCAGATGTGCCCAGGGTCCCTGCTCATCTGCGTGAACGTGCCTTAGGCATGCTGCAAGGAGGCATAAGGACTACAGATGTTGCCAGGCCTGTTTGTAAGGTCCTCACCAACATCACCGGCAACAACGTCACTGGACCAGACAGGACTGGCAAAAAGTGCTCTTCACTGACGAGTCGCGGTTTTGTCTCACCAGGGGGTGATGGTCAGATTTGCGTTTATTTTCGAAGGAATGAGCGTTACACCAAGGCCTGCACTCTAGAGCGGGATTGAATTGGAGGTGGAGGGTCCGTCATGGTCTGGGTGGTGTGTCACAGCATCATCGGACTGAGCTTGTTGTCATTGCAGGCAATCTCAACGCTATGCGTTACAGGGAAGACATCCTCCTCCCTCCCTCACCCTTCCTGCAGGCCATCCTGACATGTCCCTCCAGCATGACAATGCCACCAGCCACACTGCTCGTTCTGTGCGTGATTTCCTGCAAGACAGGAATG
>NW_022263091.1:48623-71123 GCF_002021735.2 Oncorhynchus kisutch
CAAAGAATTTAAAAACAAACCCAATTTTGATAAACTCTCTACTGGGTGAAATACCACAGTCTGCCATCACAGCAGCAAGATTTGTGACCTGTTGCCACAAGAAAAGGTCAACCAGTGAAGAACAAACACCATTGTAAATACAACCCATATTTATGTTTATTTATTTTCTCTTGTGTACTTTAACTATTTGTACATTGTTACAACACTGTATATACAGTGCCTTGCGAAGGTATTCGGCCCCCTTGAACTTTGCGACCTTTTGCCACACTTCAGGCTTCAAACATAAAGATATAAAACTGTATTTTTTGTGAAGAATCAACAACAAGTGGGACACAATCATGAAGTGGAACGACATTTATTGGATATTTCAAAAAATTTTAACAAATCAAAAACTGAAAAATTGGGCGTGCAAAATTATTCAGCCCCTTTACTTTCAGTGCAGCAAACTCTCTCCAGAAGTTCAGTGAGGATCTCTGAATGATCCAATGTTGACCTAAATGACTAATGATGATAAATACAATCCACCTGTGTGTAATCAAGTCTCCGTATAAATGCACCTGCACTGTGATAGTCTCAGAGGTCCGTTAAAAGCGCAGAGAGCATCATGAAGAACAAGGAACACACCAGGCAGGTCCGAGATACTGTTGTGAAGAAGTTTAAAGCCGGATTTGGATACAAAAAGATTTCCCAAGCTTTAAACATCCCAAGGAGCACTGTGCAAGCGATAATATTGAAATGGAAGGAGTATCAGACCACTGCAAATCTACCAAGACCTGGCCGTCCCTCTAAACTTTCAGCTCATACAAGGAGAAGACTGATCAGAGATGCAGCCAAGAGGCCCGTGATCACTCTGGATGAACTGCAGAGATCTACAGCTGAGGTGGGAGACTCTGTCCATAGGACAACAATCAGTCGTATATTGCACAACTCTGGCCTTTATGGAAGAGTGGCAAGAAGAAAGCCATTTCTTAAAGATATCCATAAAAAGTGTCGTTTAAAGTTTGCCACAAGCCACCTGGGAGACACACCAAACATGTGGAAGAAGGTGCTCTGGTCAGATGAAACCAAAATGGAACTTTTTGGCAACAATGCAAAACGTTATGTTTGGCGTAAAAGCAACACAGCTCATCACCCTGAACACACCATCCCCACTGTCAAACATGGTGGTGGCAGCATCATGGTTTGGGCCTGCTTTTCTTCAGCAGGGACAGGGAAGATGGTTAAAATTGATGGGAAGATGGATGGAGCCATATACAGGAACATTCTGGAAGAAAACCTGATGGAGTCTGCAAAAGACCTGAGACTGGGACGAAGATTTGTCTTCCAACAAGACAATGATCCAAAACATAAAGCAAAATCTACAATGGAATGGTTCAAAAATAAACATATCCAGGTGTTAGAATGGCCAAGTCAAAGTCCAGACCTGAATCCAATCGAGAATCTGTGGAAAGAACTGAAAAATGCTGTTCACAAATGCTCTCCATCCAACCTCACTGAGCTCGAGCTGTTTTGCAAGGAGGAATGGGAAACAATTTCAGTCTCTCGATGTGCAAAACTGATAGAGACATACCCCAAGTGACTTACAGCTGTAATCGCAACAAAAGGTGGCGCTACAAAGTAAAATACCATTGAAAGCCTTGAGCTTAAGCAATAATTATACACTTTTACATCACAACAGTAAAAAGTAGTTATTGCATTCAATAAACACCACGCTAAGGGCACGTTAAGGTAGTAGAATGTGGGAGTGAGGGATGCTTCATGCAACTTAAGGGGGCTGAATAATTTTGCACGCCCAATTTTTCCGTTTTTGATTTGTTAAAAAAGTTTGAAATATCCAATAAATGTCGTTCCACTTCATGATTGTGTCCCACTTGTTGTTGATTCTTCACAAAAAAATACAGTTTTATATCTTTATGTTTGAAGCCCGAAATGTGGCAAAAGGTCGCAAAGTTCAAGGGGGCCGAATACTTTCGCAAGGCACTGTATATAATATGACATCTGTAGTGTCTTTATTGTTTTGAAACTTCTGTATGTGTAATGTTTACTGTTCATTTCTATTGTTTATTTCACGTTTATTATCTACCTCACTTGCTTTGGCAAGGTTACAGTTTTTTTTCGATTGCTAAACGACAGTGGGCACAACTAGAGTCACATGTGCAAAACTCTAACTACAGTCTGCACTACCAACAGTCACCTGAGCTAAACAGTTCACATCACCTGCAAAACTCATTCCAAGCAACACAACTCTTAACACATGGCTCAAAACACGCTCAGTGCAGCCAAACACTATGCACAACCCTCACTGAGATAACACACACTGTCACTCAGAACACACTGAGAGTAAAAACACTATGCACAACCCTCACTGAGATAACACACACTGTCACTCAGAACACACTGAGAGTAAAAACACTATGCACAACCCTCACTGAGATAACACACACTGTCACTCAGAACACACTGAGAGTCAAAACACTATGCACAACCCTCACTGAGATAACACACACTGTCACTCAGAACACACTGAGAGTCAAAACACTATGCACAACCCTCACTGAGATAAAACACACTGTCACTCAGAACACACTGAGAGTAAAAACACTATGCACAACCCTCACTGAGATAACACACACTGTCACTCAGAACACACTGAGAGTAAAAACACTATGCACAACCCTCACTGAGATAACACACACTGTCACTCAGAACACACTGAGAGTAAAAACACTATGCACAACCCTCACTGAGATAACACACACTGTCACTCAGAACACACTGAGAGTAAAAACACTATGCACAACCCTCACTGAGATAACACACACTGTCACTCAGAACACACTGAGAGTAAAAACACTATGCACAACCCTCACTGAGATAACACACACTGTCACTCAGAACACACTGAGAGTAAAAACACTATGCACAACCCTCACTGAGATAACACACACTGTCCCTCAGAACACACTGAGAGTCAAAACACTATGCACAACCCTCACTGAGATAACACACACTGTCACTCAGAACACACTGAGAGTAAAAACACTATGCACAACCCTCACTGAGATAACACACACTGTCACTCAGAAAACACTGAGAGTAAAAACACTATGCACAACCCTCACTGAGATAACACACACTGTCACTCAGAACACACTGAGAGTAAAAACACTATGCACAACCCTCACTGAGATAACACACACTGTCACTCAGAACACACTGAGAGTAAAAACACTATGCACAACCCTCACTGAGATAACACACACTGTCACTCAGAACACACTGAGAGTCAAAACACTATGCACAACCCTCACTGAGATAACACACACTGTCACTCAGAACACACTGAGAGTAAAAACACTATGCACAACCCTCACTGAGATAACACACTGTCACTCAGAACACACTGAGAGTAAAAACACTATGCACAACCCTCACTGAGATAACACACACTGTCACTCAGAACACACTGAGAGTCAAAACACTATGCACAACCCTCACTGAGATAACACACACTGTCACTCAGAACACACTGAGAGTAAAAACACTATGCACAACCCTCACTGAGATAACACACACTGTCACTCAGAACACACTGAGAGTAAAAACACTATGCACAACCCTCACTGAGATAACACACACTGTCACTCAGAACACACTGAGAGTAAAAACACTATGCACAACCCTCACTGAGATAACACACACTGTCCCTCAGAACACACTGAGAGTCAAAACACTATGCACAACCCTCACTGAGATAACACACACTGTCACTCAGAACACACTGAGAGTAAAAACACTATGCACAACCCTCACTGAGATAACACACACTGTCACTCAGAACACACTGAGAGTAAAAACACTATGCACAACCCTCACTGAGATAACACACACTGTCACTCAGAACACACTGAGAGTAAAAACACTATGCACAACCCTCACTGAGATAACACACACTGTCACTCAGAACACACTGAGAGTAAAAACACTATGCACAACCCTCACTGAGATAACACACACTGTCACTCAGAACACACTGAGAGTCAAAACACTATGCACAACCCTCACTGAGATAACACACTGTCACTCAGAACACACTGAGAGTAAAAACACTATGCACAACCCTCACTGAGATAACACACACTGTCACTCAGAACACACTGAGAGTCAAAACACTATGCACAACCCTCACTGAGATAAAACACACTGTCACTCAGAACACACTGAGAGTCAAAACACTATGCACAACCCTCACTGAGATAACACACACTGTCACTCAGAACACACTGAGAGTCAAAACACTATGCACAACCCTCACTGAGATAACACACTGTCACTCAGAACACACTGAGAGTCAAAACACTAGCATCACCAATACAGAAAATACTAACTTTCATCTTTACAGTTTGAACCATTTCAGTGACTTCATACAAAGTCATATTTTCTTCAAAGAAAAGAGTGACACTCTTTCACATTTATTAAATTTTTTAGAACATAACAATTCTTTAAGGTAAATTAAATTTAGCAGTTTGCTTCAATAGTCTGTAGTAATTTACGGAATTACAGTAATGAGAAATTAAAAGGTAGAAACTAAAAGTACATTCTGTAATTCAAACAAATAATTGAGGGGCTAATCCTGCCTCTCTCTAGCATCAGGACACAGGTTTTCTTCAACATCACATCTAATGTTTTCTCTTGCCATGCACCTGGGGAAGAACCTTCTGGAGTGCCTTATCCATCCCTGGCAGTCCTCTGGACTCGTGTCATCACATCCAGCACGCATGGCTTCCAAAAGAGACATTTGGTCATGTGGGTGGTGACCAAACACTTTCCACCTCCAGGCAGAGAAAAACTCCTCTATTGGGTTGAGGAAGGGTGAATATGCAGGCAGGTATAAAACCATAAATCTGTGATGTGCTGCAAACCAATCTGTGACAGCTGCAGAGTGGTGAAAAGCAACGTTATCGCAAACTATGACAAAAACTTGGGGGTTTCTTACTGGCTCCCCCTGTTCTGCTGGCACTAGCTGAGCATAGAGATGTTCTAGGAAAGCTATAAGCCTTTCTGTGTTGTATGGGCCAATGAGTGGTGTGTTGAGAAGCAAACCATCATTGGCCATTGCAGCACACAAGGTGATATTTCCCCCCCTTTGGCCTGGAACCTCCACAGTGACCCTTTGACCTATAACATTCCTTCCTCTGCGCCGTGTTTTGGCAAGGTTAAATCCAGCTTCATCGATAAATACAAATGAATGTGGTCTTTCCAGTGCTTCCACCTCCATTACTCTCTGAAAAACAGTAAGTGCACAGTTTTACTGTGTTTTTACTGTGTTTTACTGTGTTTTTTTTTACTGTGAATATTTTGTATAGCTGTGTACGTAACCTCAGACGTCTTACCTGGACATATTGGTATCTTTGCTCTTTTACCCGTTCACTGTTTCTCTCGAATGGTACAGTGTATAACTGTTTCATTGTAACTTGGTGTTTCTTTAGGACTCGAGCAATAGTTGTGCTGACAGAATTAACATTTTCAAATATATCATTATCAGCCAGCACTCTATCTTGAATCCCCCGCAGTTTTATTGCATTGTTGACAACAACCATGTCAACAATAGCATTTTCCTGTGCATCTGAAAATATTTGTCCTCTTCCCCCTGTTGGGGGCAGCCTTTAGGTCCTGTTGTAAAAATATATTTTACAGTCAAACTTACTGTAATATATATCTGTGTAAATATTCTATAATTGCAATACAAAATAGATTCCTGTAATGTTTTCATTTACTGTAAGGATGTAACTCTCACCTGTTTGCATGATGGAAAATTTGCATTACAGATGCCACTGTGGATCTTTGCAGATTGGGTTGCA
Organism: Oncorhynchus kisutch; assembly: GCF_002021735.2. Lineage (NCBI taxonomy): Eukaryota > Metazoa > Chordata > Actinopteri > Salmoniformes > Salmonidae > Oncorhynchus > Oncorhynchus kisutch. The sequence continues at coordinate 54,485 of NW_022263091.1, forward strand.
CCCTCAACCCTGCCTCTCTCAATGAGAGACCATGGTTCACAACATGGTCTATAAGTGTAGCCCTTATTTCATCTGAAATAACAGCTCTTTGTCTTCTTTGTCTTCCTCCACGCATCCGCCCTCTCCCTGCCACCCTTCTCCCTCCACGAACCCATCTTCCTTGTTCCATTTCCAAAATGAGTCTTTCTGAGCTCTACCTATATATACTGTAATATGTGTGTGTGTTCACTAACAAGTCTAAAACAAGACACCTGCTTAGCCTTTCAGCTGAAATTGCAATCAGCAGTGTTTGAAAGGCACAAGGCTGAAATCTATTCCGTTTTGAATGTGTGGTTCACAGTTTTGACAGCAGTGTGTTAGCATTTGAACAAAGTGCTGTAAATCCACAGTGTTGTGCAGGTTGTGGTTAAAGTCATGGGATAAGTGTTTTGAAAACTGTGTTCAAGCAATGAAAAACGAACTAGAGTTTGGTCCACATGAACTGCTGCTGTGCAGACTGTAGTTAGAGTTTTGCACATGTGACTCCAGTTGTGTCCACTGTCATTTAGCAATCGAAAAAAACTGTAACACATGTTTCCCATGACGATAAAGCCCCTTGAATTAAATTGATAAAGAGAGAGTTGCTTGAATTAATTGAATTGATAAAGAAAGTTGCTTGAATTAATTAAATTGATAAAGCGTTGCTTGAATTGAATTGATAAAGAGAGTTGCTTGAATTAATTGAATTGATAAAGAGAGAGTTGCTTGAATTAATTTAATTGATAAAGAGAGTTGCTTGAATTAATTTAATTGATAAAGAGAGAGTTGCTTGAATTAATTTAATTGATAAAGAGAGTTGCTTGAATTAATTTAATTGATAAAGAGAGAGTTGCTTGAATTAATTTAATTGATAAAGAGAGTTGCTTGAATTAATTTAATTGATAAAGAGAGAGTTGCTTGAATTAATTTAATTGATAAAGAGAGTTGCTTGAATTAATTTAATTGATAAAGAGAGAGTTGCTTGAATTAATTTAATTGATAAAGAGAGTTGCTTGAATTAATTTAATTGACAAAGCGTTGCTTGAATTTAATTGATAAAGAGAGAGTTGCTTGAATGAATTGATAAAGAGAGAGTTGCTTGAATGAATTGCTTACACCTCTCAGCATAATATTACATATCCCATTCTGATCCTCCTCCTCCTCTTCATCATCCTCATCGTCACCATCACCATGGGGAGAGGAAGGGTGACTCTATAGGGGCTGGGAGGTTACATATCCCATTCTGATCCATCACCATGGGGAGATGAAGGGTGACTATATAGGGACTGGGAGGTCACCATGGTTACATAAGTCCCTTTAGGGTTGTAAACGTTCCCACACTGTTATTGGCATTACACAGCCACACTGATGTATAGTTCACTGTAAAGATATGCCGATCTCAATCTGTGTGTGTGAGTGTGTGTGTGTGTGTGTGTGTGCGTGTGAGCGTGTGCGTGTGTGTGTGTGTGCGTGTGCGTGCGTGTGAGTGTGTGTGTGTGTGTGCGTGTGAGTGTGTGTGTGTGTGTGTGTGTTTATCCCATAGTGCTGAATGACTTGTGTTTGTCCCTAGTGAATTCTCAGAAGGGAATTCTACTCTGCTCCATCAGACAACTATGGGAAAAGAGTCCCATCATCCACTCACATCATCCACTCACATCATCCACTCCCATCATCCATTCACATCATCCACTCCCATCATCCACTCCCATCATCCACTCCCATCATCCACTCACATCATCCACTCACATCATCCACTCACATCACAGAGGAAATGACCTGTGATTCCCAACCAACGCACCTGTTAGTCCATCCTATAAGACAGTAGGGTGACATGCGGTAAGGTATGAGGAGGTATCCTAAAATACTGGATAAATAAGTTGAAATAGCTTCACCTTGTCTTCTGTCTAGGTGTAATGTTAGACATATCGCTGAGCTATTGCATACACATCATTGTCAGTCTCTCTATCCAATCACATCCCAGGAAAATTGACATCCTGTTTGGTCATATAGGTCAGAGGTCAAGGGGGTGTTTACGGCGGTTTCTTCTGCTTTACGGCATGTGCGTCTGTGTCTCACGGCGACGGCTGGTCCTCCTCTTCCGCTGCTGTGTAGTCGGAGAACGGAACGAAATCTGAAACGTTTCTGCAAAAAACACCTTTACTGTGTAAACATTTTTGGCTAAAACGTTTCAAATTCCATTCTGTTCCAATCTCTCTCTCTCTCCGCTGGGGGCCGTGATGGGCTGTGTGTGTGTGTGTTCACATGTACAAGAGTATGTCACACAGAAGAGGTTCCCCGTCACAGCTATGGAGTGACATCTAATTCCACAGGTGTCACACAGAAGAGGTTCCCTGTCAAAACTAGAGAGTGACATCTAATTCCACAGGTGTCACACAGAAGACGTTCCCCGTCACAGCAACGGAGTGACATCTAATTCCACAGGTGTCACACTAATCCCCTTCCACCATTCCACCTAATAATCTTCCCATCCAAGAAAACACACATCTGATCTGCTGAACAGCAGGCAACTCTCTGGGAATGAGTCTAAGAGAGAGGGATGGAGAGAGAAAGAGAAGAGGGGGAGAGTAGAGAGGGAGGGAAGGAGGTAGGGAGAGAGAAAGGGAAAGGTAGAGAGAGAGAGAGAATATTCTGTATGTCTGGTGTTACTTCAAATCAAAAGCAGATGTTATTGGTCACATACACATGGTTAGCAGATGTTATTGGTCACATACACATGGTTAGCAGATGTTAATGCGAGTGTAGCGAAATGCTTGTGCTTCTAGTTCAGACAATGCAGTAATAACCAACAAGTAATCTAGCTAACAATTCCAAAACTACTACCTTATAGACACAAGTGTAAGGGGATAAAGAATATGTACATAAGATATATGAATGAGTGATGGTACAGAGCGGCATAGGCAAGATGCAGTAGATGGTATCGAGTACAGTATATGCATATGAGATGAGTATGGCTAGTTAAAGTTGCTAGTGATACATGTATTACATAAAGATGCAGTAGATGATATAGAGTACAGTATATACGTATACATATGAGATGAATAATGTAGGGTAAGTAACATTATATTAAGTAGCATTGTTTAAAGTGGCTAGTGATATATTTTACATCAATTCCCATCAATTCCCATTATTAAAGTGGCTGGAGTTGAGTCAGTGTGTTGGCAGCAGCCACTCAATGTTAGTGGTGGCTGTTTAACAGTCTGATGGCCTTGAGATAGAAGCTGTTTTTCAGTCTCTCGATCCCAGCTTTGATGCACCTGTACTGACCTCGCCTTCTGGATGATAGCGGGGTGAACAGGCAGTGGCTCGGGTGGTTGTTGTCCTTGATGATCTTTATGGCCTTCCTGTGACATCGGGTGGTGTAGGTGTCCTGGAGGGCAGGTAGTTTGACCCCGGTGATGCGTTGTGCAGACTTCACTACCCTCTGGAGAGCCTTACGGTTGTGGGCGGAGCAGTTGCCGTACCAGGCGGTGATACAGCCCGACAGGATGCTCTCGATTGTGCATCTGTAGAAGTTTGTGAGTGCTTTTGGTGACAAGCTGAATTTCTTCAGCCTCCTGAGGTTGAAGAGGCGCTGCTGCGCCTTCTTCACGATGCTGTCTGTGTGGGTGGACCAATTCAGTTTGTCTGTGATGTGTACGCCGAGGAACTTTACTTTTACTACCCTCTCCACTACTGTCCCTTCACCACAATATCGACCAGAACAGAAACATAATCACAGCAGTGTCTTGTACCAGTGTCTTATCGATCGAACAAACACAAACAGACACACACAGGATGAGTGTGTCGGAGTGTTGAATGTTTAGCCAGTGGAGGGAAGAAAGAGCAGTGGAATGAGGAAACCGCCTGGCTGGAAGTGGAATGTTATATCCCTCTATTCTATTACCAGAGGATCAGCAGGATACATGATAGGAGACAGGAGACAGGGGAGAGGAGACAGGAGACAGGGGACAGGGGAGAGGGGAGAGGGGAGAGGAGAGAGGAGACAGGAGAGAGGAGAGAGGGAGACAGGAGACAGGAGACAGGGGAGAGGAGACAGGAGACAGGGGAGAGGAGACAGGAGACAGGGGAGAGGAGACAGGAGACAGGGGACAGGGGAGAGGGGAGAGGAGACAGGAGAGAGGAGAGAGGGAGACAGGAGACAGGAGACAGGAGACAGGGGAGAGGAGACAGGAGACAGGGGAGAGGGAGACAGGAGACAGGAGACAGGGGAGAGGGAGACAGGAGACAGGAGACAGGGGACAGGGGAGAGGGAGACAGGAGACAGGAGACAGGAGACAGGGGACAGGGGAGAGGGAGACAGGGGAGAGGAGACAGGAGACAGGAGACAGGGAGACAGGGGAGAGGGAGACAGGAGACAGGGGAGAGTAGACAGGGGAGAGTAGACAGGGGAGAAGGAGAAAGGGGAGAGGGAGACAGGGGAGAGGGAGACAGGGGAGAGTAGACAGGGGAGAGTAGACAGGGGAGAAGGAGACAGGGGAGAGGGAGACAGGTGAGAGGGAGACAGGGGAGAGGAGACAGGGGAGAGTAGACAGGGGAGAGTAGACAGGGGAGAGGGAGACAGGTGAGAGGGAGACAGGGGAGAGGAGACAGGGGAGAGTAGACAGGGGAGAGGGAGACAGGGGAGAGGAGACAAGGGGAGAGGAGACAGAGGGAGAGGAGACAGGGGAGAGGAGACAGGGGAGAGGAGACAGGGGAGAGTAGACAGGAGAGAGGGAGACAGGGGAGAGGAGACAGGGGAGAGGAGACAGGGGAGAGTAGACAGGGGAGAAGGAGAAAGGGGAGAGGGAGACAGGGGAGAGGGAGACAGGAGACAGGGAGACAGGAGACAGGGGAGAGTAGACAGGGGAGAGTAGACAGGGGAGAAGGAGAAAGGGGAGAGGGAGACAGGGGAGAGGGAGACAGGGGAGAAGGAGACAGGGGAGAGGGAGACAGGTGAGAGGGAGACAGGGGAGAGGAGACAAGGGGAGAGGAGACAGAGGGAGAGGAGACAGGGGAGAGGGAGACAGGGGAGAGGAGACAAGGGGAGAGGAGACAGAGGGAGAGGAGACAGGGGAGAGGAGACAGGGGAGAGGAGACAGGGGAGAGTAGACAGGAGAGAGGGAGACAGGGGAGAGGAGACAGGGGAGAGGAGACAGGGGAGAGGAGACAAGGGGAGAGGGAGACAGGGGAGAGGAGACAGGGGAGAATGGGACAGGGGAGAGGAGACAGGGGAGAGGAGACAGGGGAGAGGAGACAGGGGAGAGGGAGACAGGGGAGAGGAGACAGGGGAGAGGAGACAGGGGAGAGGAGACAGGGGAGAGGAGACAGGAGAGAGGGAGACAGGGGAGAGGAGACAGGGGAGAGGGAGACAGGGGAGAGGGAGACAGGGGAGAGGAGACAGGGGAGAATGGGACAGGGGAGAGGAGACAGGGGAGAGGAGACAGGGGAGAGGAGACAGACAGACAGACAGACAGACAGACAGACTGTGTGTAGTGTAGCGTGTAGTATGTGTGTAGTGTGTGCGTCCTGGTGTGTGTATCTATATTGACAGAGTGGCTGCTGTGTGAGAGGGAGATCTTCAATCTTCATTAACCTGAATCAATCTCTCTCTCTCTCTCTCTATCTCTCACTCTCTCTTGCTCTCCCTCTGTCTCTCTGTCTCTCTGTCTCTCTGTCTCTCTCTCGCTCTCTCTCTCTCTCTCTCTCACTCTCTCTCTCTCTCTCTCTGTTTCTCTCTGTCTATCTGTCTGTCTGTCTCTCTCTCTGTCTCACTCTGTCTCTCTCTCTATCTCTCTGTCTCTCTCTCTGTCTCTCTCTCTTTGTCTCTCTCTTTGAAATAAACAATAAAAATTAACAGTAAACATTACACATACAGAAGTTTCAAAACAATAAAGACATTACAAATGTCATATTTTGTATATATACAGTGTTGCAACGATGTACAAATGGTTAAAGTACACAAGGGAAAATAAATCAACATAAATATGGGTTGCATTTACAATGGTGTTTGTTATTCAACAGTTTGTTCTGGCAACAGGTCACAAATCTTGCTACTGTGATGGCACACTGTGGTATTTCACCCAGTAGATATGGGAGTTTATCAAAATTGGATTTGTTTTCAAATTCTTTGTGGATCTGTGTAATCTGAGGGAAATATGTCTCTCTAATATTGTCATACATTGGACAGGAGGTTAGGAAGTGCAGCTCAGTTTCCACCTCATTTTGTGGGCAGTGAGCACATAGCCTGTCTTCTCTTGAGAGCCATGTCTGCCTACGGCGGCCTTTCTCAATAGCAAGGCTACGCTCACTGTACATAGTCTGTACATAGTCAAAGCTTTCCTTAAGTTTGTGTCTGTCACAGTGGTCAGGTATTCTGCCGCTGTGTACTCTCTGTTTCGGGCCAAATAGCATTCTAGTTTGCTCTGTTTTTTTGTTAATTCTTTCCAATGTGTCAAGTAATTATCTTTTGGTTTTCTCATGATTTGGTTGGGTCTAATTGTGCTGCTGTGCTGGGGCTCTGTGGGTTGTGTTTGTGTTTGTGAACAGAGCCCCAGAACAGAGCTTGCTTAGGGGACTCTTCTCCAGGTTCATCTCTCTGTAGGTGATGGGGCCACAGTGTCTCCTGACCCCTCCTGTCTCAGCCTCCAGTATTTATGCTGCAGTATTTATGTGTCAGGGGGCTAGGGTCAGTTTGTTATATCTGGAGTACCTCTCCTGTCCTATTCGGAGTCCTGTGTGAATCTAAGTGTGCGTTCTCTAATTCTCTCTTTCTCTCTCTCTCTCGGAGGACCTGAGCCCTAGGACCATGCCCCAGGACTACCTGACATGACGACTCCTTGCTGTCCCCAGTCCACCTGACCATGCTGCTGCTCCAGTTTCAACTGTTCTGCCTTATTATTATTGGACCATGCTGGTCATTTATGAACATTTGAACATCTTGGCCATGTTCTGTTATAATCTCCACCCGGCACAGGCAGAAGAGGACTGGCCACCCCACATAGCCTGGTTCCTCTCTAGGTTTCTTTCTAGGTTTTGGCCTTTCTAGGGACTTTTTCCTAGCCACCGTGCTTCTACACCTGCATTGCTTGCTGTTTGGGGTTTTAGGCTGTGTTTCTGTACAGCACTTTGAGATATCAGCTGATGTACGAAGGGCTATATAAATACATTTGATTTGATGGCTTTGTTATGGAAGGTTTGGGAATCGCTTCCTTTTAGGTGGTTGTTGAATTTAACAGCTCTTTTCTGGATTTTGATAATTAGTGGGTATCGGTCTAATTCTGCTCTGCATGCATTATTTGGTGTTCTACGTTGTACACAGAGGATATTTTTGCAGAGGATCAATTTGGTGTTTGTCCCATTTTGTGAAGTCTTGGTTGGTGAGCGGACCCCAGACCTCACAACCATAAAGGGCAATGGGTTCTATGACTGATTCAAGTATTTTTAGCCAAATCCTAATTGGTATGTTGAAATTTATGTTCCTTTTGATGGCATAGAATGCCCTTCTTGCCTTGTCTCTCAGATCGTTCACAGCTTTGTGGAAGCTACCTGTGGCGCTGATGTTTAGGCCAAGGTATGTATAGTTTTTTGTGTGCTCTAAGGCAATGGTGTCTAGATGGAATTTGTATTTGTGGTCCTGGTGACTGGACCTTTTTTGCAAACAGCAGACATTTGACTTCGGATTCTAGCAGGGGGAGGCCGGGTGCTGCAGACTTTTCTAGTGCCCGCGCCAATTCGTTGATATATATGTTGAAGAGGGTGGGGCTTAAGCTGCATCCCTGTCTCACTCCATGACCCGGTGTGAAGAAATGTGTGTGTTTTTTGCCAATTTTAACCGCACACTTGTTGTTTGTGTACATGGATTTTATAATGTTGTATGTTTTACCCCCAACGCCACTTTCCATAAATTTGTATAGCAGACCCTCATGCCAAATTGAGTCGAAGGCTTTTTTGAAATCAACAAAGCATTTCTGTCTCTCTCTCTCTGTCTCTCTCTCTGTCTCTCTCTCTGTCTCTCTCTCTCTCTGTGTCTCTCTCTCTCTCTCTCGGTCTCTCTCGCTCTCTCTCTCTCTCTCTCTCTCTCTCATAACAAGGACAATCCTTCCACCTCTATCTTTTCCTTCTGTGTGTCTAAACCAGAGCTGTTTGTCATTATGTCTGAGACAATGTGGTTTTAGTTATAATACTAATTAACCCACACTCTGTCCTGTCCAGCCAAGCAGTCAGCTGACACAGGTCAACGTCTGTTTTATAAGGTCGTCACGGCTACCGTTACGAAATGCTGCTTTATAAACGTAGGTGTCCTTGTGTGAGCCAGAAGGATCTACAGGACACTAGTCTATCTCTTGTTTCTGTAGGGTGAGGCAGCATGATGTACCAGTACACCCCCTGGACAGGACACTAGTCTATCTCCTGTTTCTGTAGGGTGAGACAGCTTGATGTACCAGTACACCCCCTGGACAGGACACTAGTCTATCTCCTGTTTATGTAGGGTGAGACAGCTTGATGTACCAGTACACCCCCTGGACAGGACACTAGTCTATCTCCTGTTTCTGTAGGGTGAGGCAGCTTGATGTACCAGTACACCCCCTGGACAGGACACTAGTCTATCTCCTGTTTCTGTAGGGTGAGACAGAATGATGTACCAGTACACCTCCTGGACAGGACACTAGTCTATCTCCTGTTTCTGTAGGGTGAGGCAGCTTGATGTACCAGTACACCCCCTGGACAGGACACTAGTCTATCTCCTGTTTCTGTAGTGAGGCAGCTTGATGTACCAGTACACCCCCTGGACAGGACACTAGTCTATCTCCTGTTTCTGTAGGGTGAGGCAGCCTGATGTACCAGTACACCCCCTGGACAGGACACTAGTCTATCTCCTGTTTCTGTAGGGTGAGGCAGCTTGATGTACCAGTACACCCCCTGGACAGGACACTAGTCTATCTCCTGTTTCTGTAGTGTGAGGCAGCTTGATGTACCAGTACACCCCCTGGACAGGACACTAGTCTATCTCCTGTTTCTGTAGTGAGGCAGAATGATGCACCAGTACACCCCCTGGACAGGACACTAGTCTATCTCCTGTTTCTGTAGGGTGAGGCAGCCTGATGTACCAATTCACCCCCTGGACAGGACACTAGTCTATCTCCTGTTTCTGTAGGGTGAGGCAGAATGATGTACCAGTACACCCCCTGGACAGGACACTAGTCTATCTCCTGTTTCTGTAGGGTGAGGCAGAATGATGTACCAGTACACCCCCTGGACAGGACCCTAGTCTATCTCCTGTTTCTGTAGGGTGAGGCAGAATGATGTACCAGTACACCCCCTGGACAGGATGCTAGTAAATCGCTGCTATCGCTGCTAACTAAAGAGTAGACTATTTATGAGAGACTTCTTTGTGAACAGTAGGCTATTAATGAGAGACTTCTTAGTAAACAGTAGGCTATTAATGAGAGACTTCTTAGTGAACAGTAGGCTATTCAAGAGAGACTTCTTAGTGAACAGTAGGCTATTAATGAGAGACTTCTTAGTAAACAGTAGGCTATTAATGAGAGACTTCTTAGTAAACAGTAGGCTATTAATGAGAGACTTCTTAGTGAACAGTAGGCTATTCAAGAGAGACTTCTTAGTGAACAGTAGGCTATTCAAGAGAGACTTCTTAGTGAACCGTAGGCTATTCAAGAGACTTCTTAGTAAACAGTAGGCTATTCAAGAGAGACTTCTTAGTGAACCGTAGGCTATTCAAGAGACTTCTTAGTAAACAGTAGGCTATTCAAGAGAGACTTCTTAGTGAACCGTAGGCTATTCAAGAGAGACTTCTTAGTGAACCGTAGGCTATTCAAGAGAGACTTCTTAGTAAACAGTAGGCTATTAATGAGAGACTTCTTAGTAAACAGTAGGCTATTAATGAGAGACTTCTTAGTGAACAGTAGGCTATTAATGAGAGACTTCTTAGTGAACAGTAGGCTATTAATGAGAGACTTCTTAGTAAACAGTAGGCTATTCAAGAGAGACTTCTTACTGAACAGTAGGCTATTCGAGAGAGACTTCTTAGTGAACCGTAGGCTATTAATGAGAGACTTCTTAGTGAACTGTAGGCTATTAATGAGAGACTTCTTAGTAAACAGTAGGCTATTAATGAGAGACTTCTTAGTAAACAGTAGGCTATTAATGAGAGACTTCTTAGTGAACAGTAGGCTATTAATGAGAGACTTCTTAGTAAACAGTAGGCTATTAATGAGAGACTTCTTAGTAAACAGTAGGCTATTCAAGAGAGACTTATTATTAGCCTCTTGATATGCAGTCAGATGCAGTGTTTGAGGTATGGACTCTCAGGTGTGTGTTGCATTCAAATGTTCCCTCCCTACTGTTGTTACAGTCAAATGAGTCCCATATATTCAAACAACCAGACCCGGACAGTTCCCGCTGACCCATATCAGACTGGAATGGTCAGAAAGAACTGGTTTGAACTGGCCTGGTTTCTTAGTTGTCCTAGTTCCTCTCTAACCTTTGACCTATACTGCTGCTGTCAACATTGGCACAAAATGGCCACCAGTAGCTGTGGCAGCCTATCACCTATCACCTCACTGACTTTAGTAGCCAATCACCTATCATGTCACTGACCAGTTTAATTGAATTGAATTGTATTGAAATGTATTTGCCCATTTTAAGCACAACACAACCACACATGTGGATACGATACAATATGATTTAAATACTTGACAAACAAGTGTCAGAAACGTTTTTCTGTTGTGGTTTAATACACACAGGATAATAACACGAAAACAATATGAACCTCAAACACACACACACACACACACACACACACACACAGTCAGCCAGTCAGCCAGTCAGCCAGCCAGCCAGTCAGCCAGTCAGTCAGCCAGCCAGCCAGTCAGCCAGCCAGCCAGCCAGTCAGCCAGCTAGTCAGAGCCAGCCAGTCAGTCAGCCAGCCAGCCAGTCAGTCAGAGCCAGTCAGCCAGTCAGCCAGCCAGCTAGTCAGTCAGTCAGCCAGCCAGCCAGTCAGTCAGCCAGCCAGTCAGCCAGCTAGTCAGAGCCAGCCAGTCAGAGTCAGCCAGTCAGTCAGCCAGTCACTCAGTCAGTCAGTCAGCCAGATAGCCAGTCAGCCAGCCAGTCAGTCAGTCAGCCTGTCACTCAGTCAGCCAGCCAGTCAGTCAGTCAGCCTGTCACTCAGTCAGTCAGCCAGTCAGTCAGAGCCAGTCAGCCAGTCAGTCAGCCAGTCAGTCAGTCAGCCTGTCACTCAGTCAGTCAGCCAGTCAGAGTCAGTCAGCCAGTCAGTCAGTCAGAGCCAGTCAGCCAGTCAGTCAGTCAGCCAGTCAGTCAGTCACTCAGTCAGTCAGCCAGCCAGCCAGTCAGGGCCAGTAAGCCAGTCAGTCAGCCAGCCAGTCAGCCAGTCAGCCAGTCAGCCAGCCAGCCAGTCAGCCAGTCAGCCAGTCAGTCAGCCAGCCAGTCAGTCAGCCAGCCAGCCAGCCAGTCAGCCAGCTAGTCAGAGCCAGCCAGTCAGTCAGCCAGCCAGCCAGTCAGTCAGAGCCAGTCAGCCAGCCAGCTAGTCAGTCAGTCAGCCAGCCAGCCAGTCAGCCAGCCAATCAGCCAGCTAGTCAGAGCCAGCCAGTCAGAGTCAGCCAGTCAGTCAGCCAGTCACTCAGTCAGTCAGTCAGCCAGATAGCCAGTCAGCCAGCCAGTCAGTCAGTCAGCCTGTCACTCAGTCAGCCAGCCAGTCAGTCAGTCAGCCTGTCACTCAGTCAGTCAGCCAGTCAGTCAGAGCCAGTCAGTCAGTCAGCCTGTCACTCAGTCAGCCAGCCAGTCAGTCAGTCAGCCTGTCACTCAGTCAGTCAGCCAGTCAGTCAGAGCCAGTCAGCCAGTCAGTCAGCCAGTCAGTCAGTCAGCCTGTCACTCAGTCAGTCAGCCAGTCAGGGTCAGTCAGCCAGTCAGTCAGTCAGAGCCAGTCAGCCAGTCAGTCAGTCACTCAGTCAGTCAGCCAGCCAGCCAGTCAGGGCCAGTAAGCCAGTCAGCCAGCCAGTCAGCCAGTCAGTCAGCCAGTCAGCCAGTAATGCAGCCAGTCACTCAGCCAGCCAGTCAGCCAGTCAGCCAGCCAGTCAGCCAGTCACTCAGTCAGCCAGCCAGTCAGTCAGTCAGCCTGTCACTCAGTCAGTCAGCCAGTCAGTCAGAGCCAGTCAGCCAGTCAGTCAGTCAGCCTGTCACTCAGTCAGCCAGCCAGTCAGTCAGTCAGCCTGTCACTCAGTCAGTCAGCCAGTCAGTCAGAGCCAGTCAGCCAGTCAGTCAGCCAGTCAGTCAGTCAGCCTGTCACTCAGTCAGTCAGCCAGTCAGGGTCAGTCAGCCAGTCAGTCAGTCAGAGCCAGTCAGCCAGTCAGTCAGTCACTCAGTCAGTCAGCCAGCCAGCCAGTCAGGGCCAGTAAGCCAGTCAGTCAGCCAGCCAGTCAGCCAGTCAGTCAGCCAGTCAGCCAGTAATGCAGCCAGTCACTCAGCCAGCCAGTCAGCCAGTCAGCCAGCCAGTCAGCCAGTCACTCAGTCAGCCAGTCAGTCAGTCAGTCAGTCAGCCAGTCAGTCACTCAGTCACTCAGTCAGTCAGCCAGCCAGTCAGGCAGCCAGTCAGTCAGCCAGTCAGTCAGCCAGTCAGTAATGCAGCCAGTCAGCCAGCCAGTCACTCAGTCAGTCAGTCAGCCAGTCAGTCAGTTAGTCACTCAGTCAGTCAGCCAGTCAGTCACTTAGTCAGTCAGCCAGCGAGGCAGGGCCAGTCAGCCAGCCAGTCAGCCAGTCAGCCAGTCAGCCAGCCAGTCAGTCAGTCAGTCAGTCAGTCAGCTAGCCAGTCAGTCAGTCAGTCAGTCAGTCAGTCAGCCAGTCAGCCAGTCACTCAGCCAGCCAGTCACTCAGTCAGTCAGTCAGCCAGTCAGTCAGCCAGTCACTCAGTCAGTCAGCCAGCCAGTCAGTCAGCCAGTAAAGAGAGCATAATGGAAAACACCTGGTATTCCAGACACAGCCAGCTGCACTCAATGAACAAGTTAGGAAATCATCAGATAATCCTTTGCACCTTGACTGTTCCCTTCTCTGTGTGTGTGTGTGCGTGTGTGTGTGTGTGCGTGTGTGTGTGTGTGTCTGTTTCTCCGTGTGTGACATGTTTAGGCCTATAATCCTCCATCTGCAGCTGATTCCCACAATTGTGATTTATGTGCAGAAAGAGAGAAAGAAAGATATAGACAGTATTACAATAAGACCCAACCACATCATGAGAAAACAAAAAGAGAATTAATTGACACTGGAAATAATTCACCAAAACAACTTAGCAAATCAGAATGCTATTTGGCCCTAAACAGAGAGTACACAGAGGCAGAATACCTGACCACTGTGACTGGCCCAAACTTAAGGAAATCTTTGACTATGTACAGACTCCTACTGAGAAAGGCAGAGAAGACAGGCTATGTGCACACTGTCCACAAAATGAGATGGAAACTGAGCTGCACTTCCGATCCTCCTGCCAAATGTACAAACATATTAGAGACACATATTTCCCTCAGATTACACAGATCCACAAAGAATTTGAAAACAAGTTTAACATTGATAAACTGTGTGCAATCACAGCATTTTCATGAGAACAGGGTAACCAGTGGAGCCCAAACACTTGTAAATAACACAAATATGTATCTGTTCATTTGTACTATTCGTACTACAACTATTTGCACATTGCTAAAACACAGTACATAGATAATATAACACGTGCCATGTATTTATCGTTATTGAATTAATAGACAGAGAGAGAGAGAGATAGAGAGAGAGAGAGAGAGAGAGAGAGAGAGAGAGAGAGAGATAGAGAGAGACAGAGAAGGAGAGAGAGAGAGAGAGAGAGAGGGAGAGAGAGAGAGAGAGAGAGAGAGAGAGAGAGAGAGAGAGAGAGAGAGAGAGAGAGAGAGAGAGAGAGAGAGAGAGAGAGAGAGAGAGTGAGACAGAGAGACAGACAGAGAGAGAGAGAGTGAGACAGAGAGACAGACAGAGAGAGAGAGAGAGAGAGAGAGAGAGATAGAGAGAGACAGAGAAGGAGAGAGAGAGAGAGAGAGAGAGAGAGAGAGAGAGAGAGAGAGTGAGACAGAGAGACAGACAGAGAGAGAGAGAGAGAGAGAGAGAGAGTGAGACAGAGAGACAGACAGAGAGAGAGAGAGAGAGAGAGAGAGAGAGAGAGAGAGAGAGTGAGACAGAGAGACAGACAGAGAGAGAGAGATAGAGAGAGAGAGAGAGAGAGAGAGAGAGAGAGAGGGAGACAGAGAGAGAGAGGAGAGAGAGAGAGAAAGAGGGAGACAGAGAGACAGAGAAGGAGAGAGAGAGAGAGAGAGAGAGAGAGAGAGAGGGAGACAGAGAGACAGAGAGAGAGAGAAGGAGAGAGAGAGAGAGAGAGAGAGAGAGTGAGACAGAGAGACAGACAGAGAGAGAGAGAAGGAGAGAGAGAGAGAGAAGGAGAAGAGAGAGAGAGGGAGACAGAGAGACAGAGAGAGAGAGAAGGAGAGAGAGAGACAGAGAGACAGAGAGAGAAGGAGAGAGAGAGAGAAGAAACCTGGTATAGAGGAGATGGACCCACTGGTTGCCCTCTAGGTTACAGAGAGCTGGTAGTCCCATCCACCAAACTACCAGGTGTGAAACAGGGAAGGGACTCAGGGGGTGTGCTAATTTGGTATAGAGCAGACCTAACTCACTCCATTAAATTAATCAAAACAGGAACATTCTACATTTGGCTAGAAATTCAAAAAGAAATGATCCTAACAGAGAAAAATGTCCTCCTGTGTGCTACGTATATCCCCCCACTAGAATCCCCATATTTTAATGAAGACAGCTTCTCCATCCTGGAGGGGGAAATCAATCATTTCCAGGCCCAGGGACATGTACTAGTCTGTGGCGACCTAAATGCCAGAACTGGACAAGAACCTGACACCCTCAGCACACAGGGGGACAAACACCTGCCTGGAGGTGACAGCATTCCCTCCCACATATGCCCCCCTAGGCACAACTATGACAACATAACCAACAAAAACGGGTCACAACTCCTGCAGCTCTGTCGCACGCTGGGTATGTACATAGTCAACGGTAGGCTTCGAGGGGACTCCTATGGTAGGTACACCTATAGCTCATCTCTTGGCAGTAGTACTGTAGACTACTTTATCACTGACCTCAACCCAGAGTCTCTCAGAGCATTCACAGTCAGCCCACTGACACCCCTATCAGACCACAGCAAAATCACAGTCTACTTAAACAGAGCAATACTCAATCATGAGGCATCAAAGCCAAAGGAACTGAGTAACATTAAGAAATGCTATAGATGGAAGGAATGCAGTTTGGAAACCTACCAAAAAACAATTAGGCAACAACAAATTCAATCCCTTTTAGACAATTTCCTGGGTAAAACGTTCCACTGTAATAGTGAAGGTGTAAACTTGGCAGTAGAAAATCTTATATTTGACCTCTCAGCTTCCCTATCAAATCTAAAAATCTCAAATAGAAAAACCGAAGAAAATTAACAATAATGACAAATGGTTTGATGAAGAATGCAAAAATCTAAGAAAGAAATTGAGAAACCTGTCCAACCAAAAACATAGAGACCCGGAAAACCTGAGTCTACGCCTTCACTATGGTGAATCACTAAAACAATACAGAAATACACTACGGAAAAAGAAGGAACAGCGTGTCAGAAATCAGCTCAATGCAATTGAGGAATCCATAGACTCTAACCACTTCTGGGAAAATTGGAAAACACTAAACAAACAACAACACGAAGAATTATCTATCCAAAATGGAGATGTATGGGTAAACCACTTCTCCAATCTTTTTGGCTCTATAACAAAGAATAAAGAGCAAAAACATATACATGATCAAACACAGATCTTAGAATCAACTATTAAAGACTACCAGAACCCACTGGATTCTCCAATTACATTGAAAGAGTTACAGGACAAAATAAAAACCCTCCAACCCAAAAAGGCCTGTGGTGTTGATGGTATCCTCAATGAAATGATCAAATATACAGACAACAAATTCCAATTGGCTATACTAAAACTCTTTAACATCATACTTAGCTCTGGCATCTTCCCCAATATTTGGAACCAAGGACTGATCACCCCAATCCACAAAAGTGGAGACAAATTTGACCCCAATAACTACCGTGGAATATGTGTCAACAGTAACCTTGGGAAAATCCTCTGCATTATTATTAACAGCAGACTCGTACATTTCCTCAATGAAAACAATGTACTGAGAAAATGTCAAATTGGCTTTTTACCAAATTACCGTACAACAGACCATGTATTCACCCTGCACACCCTAATTGACAACCAAACAAACCAAAACAAAGGCAAAGTCTTCTCATGCTTTGTTGATTTCAAAAAAGCCTTCGACTCAATCTGGCATGAGGGTCTGCTATACAAACTGATGGAAAGTGGTGTTGGGGGTAAAACATACGACATTATAAAATCCATGTACACAAACAACAAGTGTGCGGTTAAAATTGGCAAAAAAACACACACATTTCTTCACACAGGGTCGTGGGGTTAGACAGGGATGCAGCTTAAGCCCCACCCTCTTCAACATATATATCAACGAATTGGCGCGG